>NW_016207750.1:0-2046 GCF_001687245.7 Rhagoletis zephyria
TGCGGCAGATTTCACTTCATCCTGCGATTGCACTTACATACGTACAGACTTACATACATCCATGTGTACCTAAAACACAATCCTGACTTTGCATATACTGTATATGTATAGGTAAGTCACATACATACCTTGAAAATTTGGTACAATGCTCGCATATAAATTTACTCTCGCAAGTAGAATTTTGCTTGCAATTGGATGTTTTTATTGGTAGATGATTCGCTGTTCAGTAGTTACGCTGTTGAACGTTGGTGGAAATTTCAATCTCGCGCAATGAAAGTGTGTGATTTTTGTGGCACAGAAATGCCAGCGCACACTTACACAAATGCGGGTACTATAATACAGAATCATGGCTAGGAGTTGATGTAACGGGGTGTTCTGGGACACATCCCGTTACAATGTTTTGAATATTTTACTAAACATTTTTCTCAAATAGATCGGGTACGGTTATTTCCACTCTCCCTAGAATTTCACTGCCTACTTCAATTGACGCCTGCCTTGTGGGGTTTGACAGGCCCGACTTATTTTCGGAAAGAGTACTGCTATTGTAATAAACTTATCAACGATATTGGAGTATTAGAAGCTGAAATTAATCACCAAAAATCGTGTTTTTGAAGTTAAACTTCTTTAGCGGCGGTTGGTTGGTTGGAAATAGTGGGGACGGAATCAAGTGCTTCCTAAATGTATGGAAATGGTATTAATTTAAAAAAAATGCTAATAAAAAGTTAAAAAATAAGACTTAAAGCTCAAACAGACGGCAGCGTTAATCCGGATTAACACACTTTACTCATATGTATAACGGCAAAGGTGAAGGGGAATATATAGATGAAGAAAATGATAAACATAAGGGTAAATACAAAGAAAAATATAAAGAAAAAGGCGGGGATGAGGATACCGAAAAAGTAAAGATTCAGATATTGAAAGAAAGATTTGAGTAAAGGTAATTAAAAACAAAAGCCATCAAATACAACATATCTGTGAAGTTTCAAGAGTTTACCACGAAATTTAAAAAAATTACAGCATGCAGAAAATCTGTCGCAGCTATTTTGTAATTTTTGAAATTTTTTTTTAATAATTGTAGATACTTCAAAATGGTAAAATTAACGGCGAAAATGTCATTCTTGCCAAAACGAACGAATCTAGTGTAATAAATCTAGTGTGACACCAAATGAAAAAAAAAAAACAAAAAAATTTCGACACACGAATGAATCGTTATACCCACGAAACTGTGGGACAAATATAGTAAAACTACCTTTTTAGTTTCTCACTCTGATTTCAGGATTTTCTTGCAAAGGACTTTGAAATTTTAATGATATGATTAATAAAAAATTAGTTTAAAAAAATCAGTGCAATGTAGAATAAAAATATCGGTACCAAATGAGAGAGAAAATTCTGTAGGATTTAAAAAATAAAGTTTTTTGGTTTAAAAGGACGAAAAGGCATTGTAAATGCGCCTTTATAAATTTTATCTTTTTAAGTTAATAAAGTTTGCAGGACAAAATTCGATGATGAGGTTGTATGAATATTGGTCCTCAAACAATATTTTATTCAAAAATAAAAATTACACATTTTCAAGGATATTTAAGGACAAAATTTGTAAAGGGCATTTTCCATACCCATTCGTCCTTATGCACCAAAAAAATGTATTCTGTTAAAATTCTACAGAATTTTTTCTGTTATATGAATTTTTTAAATAATTTTTTGAAATAATCATATTTTTGAAATTTCAAAGTCCTTTTAAAAAAATTCTGACGTCAGAAAGAAAAACTAAGTTCGCAGTTTTACTAAAATTTGCCCATATTTTCAAGAAAATATTTATTTGTTTGTGTGTAAAATTTTCTGTCGCACGTTGATACATATAAAGAAAGTAATATATATGTGCGTAAGGACTACTGTGTTAAAATCTTAAACGCCAATATTTTATTACTTTTAAATAATACGACTTTTGAGTTGAGGCGTGCGAGTAAATGTGTTAGTCTACTGGGTATGGTGCTACGGGCCGTATACGTTACATACGCAACTAAATACTGGTATATGAGCACGAGTGGT
>NW_016207751.1:0-2046 GCF_001687245.7 Rhagoletis zephyria
AAGTATTTATTTGTTTGAACGTGCACACTCTAACTGCACATATATTGAACGTAAATAACGTGTAAATTTAGTGAAAAGCGCATTATATATTGTAAAATAGTGCCATACAAACCGAATTTTTCATATTGCATATCTCTGAAACNCAATAAATTTTTGATAAAAAGCTATAATTTTCTAAAAGTATTTATTTGTTTGAACGTGCACACTCTAACTGCACATATATTGAACGTAAATAACGTGTAAATTTAGTGAAAAGCGCATTATATATTGTAAAATAGTGCCATACAAACCGAATTTTTCATATTGCATATCTCTGAAACTGTTCATGGTAGACTACTCGAACATGGTATGGAGATATATGAAAATAATCGCATACTCATGGAGAAAAACTGTGGTTATTGGAAAATGGGGCGTGGCACCTCCCATAAAAAACGAATTTTTCAAACTGCATATCTCTGGAAGTGTTCATGGTAGAGTGCTCGAACATGGTATGGAGATATATGAAAAAATCGCATTCGCATGGAGAAAAATTTCGGTTATTGGAAAAGGGGGCGTGGCACCTCTCATACAAAACAAATTTTTATACTGTATATCTCTGAAAGTGTCCATGATAGAGTACTGGATCTTGGTATGGCGATATATGAAATCAATCACATAGTCATGAAGAAAAATTGGGGCTATTGGAGAAGGGGGCGTTGCACCTCGCATACAAACCGAATTTTTCATACTGCCTATCTCTGGAAGTGTTCATGGTAGAGTACTGGAACATGGTATGGAGACATATGAAATCTATCCCATAATCTTAGACCAACTTGTGGCTATTTGAAAAGNTGGAACATGGTATGGAGACATATGAAATCTATCCCATAATCTTAGACCAAATTGTGGCTATTTGAAAAGGGGGCGTAGGGCCTTTCAAACGTACTGAAACTATGACGTATCTTTGTATGTGTATATAAATTTTCTGTACGTGTGTTTGTGAGTGAACCGCTTTTAACAAAATTCTTTTTTTTTGTATTTGGTTGTTTAGTTGGTCTCTGGATAGTTAGATTCACAGTTTGGTCTCCAGGCGCTGCATGCGAGTTATTACTAAAAATCTTGCTTATGATCCGATCTTGCTTACATGCGAAATATGTATTGGTTTCGTGAAGGGTAATATTACTGCGAAAAAAATTGGCCGCCAAGTAGTTCGGGAGTCGAGTCATTACTAAAAATCGTATTTTTGCTCCAATTTGACTCATATTCGAGATATGTATTGGTAAGGACAAAAAAGAGCCGCCGGATATCGCTGGAGTCGAATTATTACTAAAAATCGTCAAGTAAGAAAAAGTGTTATGAATGTCCGATTACATCGACGTGCTGTACCGCCGAGTATGTCGAGCTTCCGTGTGTTCCGATTGGCCCAATGGACGTGAATTTCCACTATTACTATGGGTTAAAGCTCAATTCGGAGACATCAGGATTGAGTTGTCCAGGGGTAATTCTTAAATGACCAACGTTAAATCAGCCATTGCACTCCTTAATAAGACNCGAGTATGTCGAGCTTCCGTGTGTTCCGATTGGCCCAATGGACGTGAATTGCCACTATTACTATGGGTTAAAGCTCAATTCGGAGACATCAGGATTGAGTTGTCCAGGGGTAATTCTTAAATGACCAACGTTAAATCAACCATTGCACTCCTTAATAAGATNTGGACGTGAATTTCCACTATTACTATGGGTTAAAGCTCAATTCGGAGACATCAGGATTGAGTTGTCCAGGGGTAATTCTTAAATGACCAACGTTAAATCAGCCATTGCACTCCTTAATAAGACATTTGAGCTATTTCGTCTGAAATAACAATACGTATATTGGATTTATGTAGAACAACGATTTTCACCCACCAACTATGCTATACAGTTTCAAGGACAGATTCAGGGAGTGAAGAGGAAAGTTCATCAAATTTATTTCGATGTCCGCCAGATCCTTGGAGAATTTCAACAACTTCTTCACGGATATACACTTTTGCTAGTTTATTTTTTTAATTAATTAATCCCAACGATTTT
>NW_016207752.1:0-2046 GCF_001687245.7 Rhagoletis zephyria
TTTTCTTAATAGAAAACGCAGTTATATTTCCGTGCATGATTTTTGAGCTGCGCCTCTTTTGAAAAGAGTGTGCGATAAGTAAATTAATTTCATAGCCCTTCTTAAGATGTTTATTAAGAAAAGAAACCCGAGTATGCCTAAAAACAATTGTGCACACTATTTCAGCAATGCTTGATATCCACATAAAATTTTTTCCTTAAAGGGGAAGATAATATTTCAAATAATACTTTTACTATTATTATTGTTAAGGTTAGAGCTCTACCACACTCTCTCTGGTAACTTATTGTCCTACAGAAATTTTAATATCGAACCTAAATTTCATAATTGCTCCGCGACCCCCGGTTATAGCAGACGATTTTTTTGTTGAGGGAAAACAAGATATTGCTGAGTCCTTTTACAAGCAAAATTTTTCTATTGATAAGATAGGATGCTATTGCTTATACATTTCAAGTTCATTCGAAGCGTTGGGGTAAGCCACCGTTTTTCCAAAAACATCATTTACTTCAATCGTTTTTGGGGGGTTTCTTGTTCCTGTATAACATTACGATTTCGCGATAGATTGGCATTACTAACCTTTACAGAAAATTTCGATCATAATCGGCTGAAGAATTATAAGGAGCTGGCTTGTAAAAATGGCTACTTATAACTTGAAATAATTTTCAAGGGGGACTTGGAAGACGGCCTAGTCAGTATTCATCAATTTTCCTTCAGGTTGTCCACCCACATTAAGCTTTTGGCTTGACCTGTGTGTGTGCGTGTGTTTTCTCTTGCTTATTAACTCTTTCCTGGGCTATCCCTTGATCATGTTTGATCCTCCTGCAAAAATTACCCAGGCCGTGTGGGAATTGAGGCCGTTGTCTTCCTTCCTGACCTCTGAACTCGTTTCCCACTTATGACCTGGTACTCATAGTAGTTCAATGATATTATGTTCAATAAGGGTGTTATTGTGTTAGTAGATTGTCCCTGTAGCGATTTCTGTAAGCTTTTCCACATATTTCACCAAAGGCTGAAGTAACCCATTCCCTTTGCCGAAGAAGATCTCTGGGCGATGAAAAGGATTGGTGATCCGTTTTCTGCAAGTTTATTTTTATTGGCATTTCTTTCAATAGCAACACTGTGAACTCAAACAAGATTGGTCTGTCCAAGAGTGCTTCTTAGCTTAATAAGGTACCCCATCACCATGTTTGGTATCAGTTTATGAAATGAGAGTTTTTTTTTTTTTTTAATTACAGTCCTGTGACTGAACGAAATGATCACAATGTTCTGGTTACGGCAGTTGTGCTTTATATTGTAGTTGTAGTTTATATGTAGTTGTTTTTCTGTGAAATGGGCATTTGTTTTGCTATGTTTTGTCATCCTTGGTACAAATACACCAGTACCGATACGATGTATACCCGCCCTATTTTTTATTATTACTAATTTTAATTCGAAACCTTTTGATAATACTGAATGAGGTGAGATTTAAAAGAACTTCCAACGATGCTGTTGCATACATTTAATTAGTAGACGGTACGATTCTTTAGGTGAATCTGTCCAGCCGTGTCAGTTTTTTACTTCAAGGCTCGAGGTATATTTGAACCGCCGAACCTTTTAGCGGAACTTNCCATAATGGATCAAATATCTACATTCCAGAAAACGCCTGAAATAGTAGTTTTCTGACAAAAGTCGAATTTTGGGCTAAAACCCTTTTGAAGAACGTTTACGATATGTTAGAATTTCTACCGCACCCGACTGTTAGGCGCTGAAATTTTAGTGGAATGTCAAATTTTATTTCCTTTGATTGAAAAGCGTTTGTTTCCTTAAAATTAAACTGAAGTGTTTGTATAAGTACTAATTGGATTTTTATCGCGTTTCATTGCAAATATTTCAAATTTGTCTTGCCACAATTTTTTTCCTTCGAAGTTAGTATCTGATCCAAACTAAGACGCTTCGAGAATCCTCATCTAATAGTTCGAAATATAGAAGTTTAAGAAAACTACATAGTTGTCAATGGAAACCAGTGAGCCAGCTTGAGAAAAAATATATTTTACGATATTTTTAAATCAC
>NW_016207753.1:0-2046 GCF_001687245.7 Rhagoletis zephyria
ATTCCGACTTTACATATTTTGGACCACCTCAATGTACATACATATGTATTTATATATGTATATTTTTCGATTTCCTCAGGCTGGCTTGTTGTTAAAGAATATACATTATTTTAAAAAATTTTGTTTAAACTTTTTTAAAAATTAGCTTCTTTGATGAACATTTTTTTTAAACTCAATTCATGACTTTGTGTTTTTACAAGTTAATTGAAAAGAAATTTAATCAAAAATCATATCAAGCAAAAGCTTACCGCGCATTCTTTTGAAATTAGGGCTGTGCGATTATTCGATTACTCGAGCACGCTGGTTAATCAATTATTCGGTTAATCAATTACTCGAGTAATCAAGATTTTGATTACTCAAAACGATGATTAATCGGGTTACTTGAAATATGATTACTAAAAAAAATAATTTTGCTCGTTAAAAGGGTTTGCTTTGGAAAATGCTTATTTTCTGTACATTCTGTATATGAAAAAAATTTTTTGTTTTAATTTTTGCAAACAGAAACGTTGTTTTCAAAGTATTAAGGAACTTTAACTACTTTATACATATGTAAAGAGTGGAAATGTTGATTACTCATTTTACTCGAAATGTTGATTAATCATAAAGCAAATTACTCAAATATTTTTGTTTTTGGTTAATCAAAAATCTTGATTACTCGAGTAACTGAACTTTTGAGTAATCATAATTTCCAATTAATCGAATAATTGAGTTATTTACTTCATGATTAATTAAAATTTTGAGTAATCAATTAATCGCACAGCCCTATTTGAAATACATATTTATCAAACAAATTTTTTTGATTTTAACATAAAATATCTAGCTGCCTAATAAATTCGTAGAACGGCGCAAACCAAGAAAAAGTGTGGGTTGCCGATATCTACTAAAGCAGCCATGGAGCGCAACCAAAATGTAAGAAATTCGGTGGCAGATTTCAGCGGGCCCAAAACAAGACACTACAATACATTTCACGTCGCTGCAGCAGTTCTAGAGAAAAAATGGCAACCTCAGGGCCACGCTAGGATCGGTCGCAACATGATCTGTGCGAAATAAAGTTCTGGCATACGAAAAAAAACCCAAAATTTTTTTCCGAATATTTGCGATTTCAGCAATGTTTCAAGACTACTATGAACATGGCCCAGGTATTTACAACATGACAAATATTGGAGAGACTAAAGAGAAAAAGACCTACATACAACATTTGTTTGTGTATCTTAAACCCGCTTTCGACAGCACAAAAATAAGTTGCCTTAATGCCGCGATGTCTGTATCTGGTATCGTTGCGAATCTAATACGGCTGTGTAAAAGGATGCTTTGAACACCATTAGCTCGTGTCAGAAAGAGGAAAGGGAAAGACCTTTCGAGCCGTTACAGTCAAAAAATATTTCAGATAACGCTATAAGTCTCTCATTATGATATATGGCGCAGAACCGTGGACAACGGTATCATATGATGAGTGATGCGAAAAAAGATTCTACGGAATATATATACCGCTTTCTTTACGCATTTGTGATGGAGACGATGAAACTATGAGCTTGAAAACTTAATTTAGATATTTAAGCGAATCAAAAGAGCGGCTGCCATTTTGTCGGAATGGTTGCAAATGCCCCCGCACTGAAGGCACCCGCTGCTGTATGTAGCAGAGGAAGAAGTTAGAAAGATCAGATGGATCAGATGGATGGATGACTTAAGTTGGCTTGGAAGATCAACGGCTGGCATACTTAAGCTGTTACAGCGCCAAGCCAGAAGAGAGGAAGAATATATTTTAGTAAATACTATACGGAGAAATGCAATTGAGCGAAATGCATTATGTGGCTCTTATTTTTCTTGACTTTTGTTAATTTAAAGGTAAGTATAAAAGTGTATTTTAAGCTATATCTTTAGTTCACACAATTTTCATAAAATTTTTCAATAATCGTTATCCTACTGTAGTATGCACACAAGTTAAATAATAACTGAACCAATTACTCAATAATCCGATTAAATGCTTTCGTTAAAGAGCACGTATGTATGTACATAAGTACATATGTGTATGTAAGTAAAAATTAT
>NW_016207754.1:0-2046 GCF_001687245.7 Rhagoletis zephyria
ATACATGCGATTAACACTGTACTACATCATTGAAGGTCAAAAGAGAACTCTCAGAAATAAAAATCACCTGGCTAATGCGGTCGGCTTTGGACTAAGACCTGCAACTTTTCGTTTAGTTACAGCATCCTCGAACATCTCCTCGGACTATGATTGAACGAAAGTGTGCGTGCCAACTGGAATTTCAGAAGGACCACTCTGCCATATCCGCCAACCACCGGGATCAGTTTTCTGAGCATCGTATTTAATATCCTAGTGATCGTGTTGTGTGAAAAACTGAGGTCTACCGCCAACCAACTGTGGCTTTATATCTGGTAAATCTTGGAAAAGGTCTGTGACTCGGCTCTCTTTGTCGATGTTAATATAATTTTCTGCACGAAAAGAAAGAAAGAAAATAGCGACAAAGATCATTTAACCATATCTCCAGCTTATTAAGATGTATTTATAGTCTTCACTACCCTGGGAATGCTTATTAGTATTCTTTGAGTGCAGCATGGCTATCACCAAGGTGTATAAAGTGCCGCTCTATCTTAACGTCAAAAAAATATAAACAATCAATTTTAACTATAGTACATGTCGTAGTTATGAGAGCAATGTCAAATTCAATCACACTCTTTTACATCACTTAGGATTAGGATGCTCTAATTTCGCCAATTTCTTCATAAATTTCGCCCCGCACACAGACTGATGGCGTAGATCCTACATATGTACATCTTGGTTCTGAGTTTGAAGATTCTCGTACCTATTCAATTTGGAATCTTATAATGTGAAAGTTGATGTCTCTTTGACCAACTTTGCCGAAGACATCACTACCCCAGTGTTCTTTTACGGAGGGTTGAAGTTTTGACATTTTGGCCGAAACTGGAATTAACTTATCGAAAATACCATGTTTGTATAAAACGATGTAAATTATAATCATAACCACAGGCTTCTTCAGTAAAATTTGGCGAGCAATTAATTTTGTAGAAAATTTTAAGCCTCTACCTTTTATCAAAGCGGATCTTTAAACCCTTATTGTAAAGGGGTTCCATATTTTACCATTAAAAGTGACAGAGAGAGGTCCAAAATTTCCGACAAAAATGTTAAGCATAAAATTTTACTAGGGTTCACCGAAGATTATTCAACTGAACTTACCCCCAATTCGGGATTCTACCATTAAACATAACTGTATGCGGATGCAAATCCAGAAATAGTGCAACAATCGCTTACTTAACTTCAAAAATCTATGGATATTAGAAATGAGCAGGGAGTTTTTTGTAAGTATTTTTAACCTTTCAATCCCTTTCATTATGGGTCTTTTTGGCCCTTATTGTAGAAGTTAATTAACACTGGAATACTAATCTTAGACCTACCTGTCGCGGTGCTATAACTATCTATCTATGCAACCTTATTTCACACCGCGTTAATACTAAGCAAGGGTTAAATTTACTCACTTGCCCTATTTCTAAAACGATACATATGTTTTTTTTTTTTTTTTAATTAAACATATATTCACGTAACGGTGTTGTGCATTTTGTTTCATACAAAATATGTGTGGAGGATTTTTTATGCAACACCAAAAGCTTGCAACTTTACGAAAGTTTGTTGATTTTTTTCAATATTGCACAAAGTTGTTGTTGTTGTTGTAGCGGCTACAACAACCCCGCCCAGATCGGTTGGTATCTCAGTCGTTGTCGTCAAGTTCCACTAACGGCAACCCTAGGAAGCGTGCAGCTTNCTCCGCATGCCGGACACTCATTCGGCACATCCTCATTCAACCTACTCAAGTAGGAGTTCAACCTGCTGCAGTAGCCGGAGCAAAGTTGTGCGAGTCTAGTGCGTGTCTCCCGAGGCAGATGAAGCTCTGTCTCGTCTATGTCCGGGGGTGGTATGCCTAGAACGGCATTCACAGGCACAAAGTGTGAAACTTTGGTTTACACAGTTTTATTTAAGCAATAAACTATATTTTCATAAAAAAAATAGCTAAAATTATATAACAAAAAATAAACTGATAAAACTTGACAATCACCCCTATTGCGAGTGTCGACTGGCAGTAGATAAACGACTATT
>NW_016207755.1:0-2046 GCF_001687245.7 Rhagoletis zephyria
TGAGGGCAAAGAATGAGAGGACATAGCCGCGGCTTCTATGGGTCTGAAAAAACACCAAAGCATTAACGGGCCGCTACAAGGCAATTTGATTTAATTTTGCTTAAAAGTGCTAATGAAATTCATGTTTTCTTTTGTAACGATAAGATTTTCGTTAGAAGAAAATGAAAACCACCAATCTTAAAAACAACATTAACACTAACGGACCCACATAATGCGGTCATAGGCAGTAAAATCCGGAAGTGTTCACAAGCAGACATTCCTGGTGAAGTGTTAGGTTTATGTAAATAAAAATTCATACATATATACATAGAGTACAAAATAATACAAATATATGCACGTACATACATTAGGGTGGTTAAAAAAACACCTTTTGGGAATTCATAAACACAACATCAAAATATGTGATACAGAATTTGTGATAAAAAAAGGGACACGTATTTTTTTATTTCGAAAAACGAGGTTATTTGGAGGTCGCGGCTTAACATGTCACGAAAATAAAAAAAATTGAGAACATCAGCGTTTTTATAAAAAAAAAAACGACCAGCGGACCTCTATATTTTTTTTTTTCAAAATAACAAAAATACCTTTTNTTAGGGTGGTTAAAAAAACACCTTTTGGGAATTCATAAACACAACATCAAAATATGTGATACAGAATTTGTGATAAAAAAAGGGACACGTATTTTTTTATTTCGAAAAACGAGGTTATTTGGAGGTCGCGGCTTAACATGTCACGAAAATAAAAAAAATTGAGAACATCAGCGTTTTTATAAAAAAAAAAACGACCAGCGGACCTCTATATTTTTTTTTTTCAAAATAACAAAAATACCTTTTTCTTTTTTTATCACAAATAACAATAATTTGAGGTAGCGTTTATGAATTTCAAAAAACAAAAAATTTGAACCACTCTAACGTACATACACACACATTTAAATCTCGCTATGTTGAAAATCAACACTCATTTGCTCACACCGCCGGACTTATGCACGCTTCAATTCTGAGTTGTGAAAGTTTCATTTCTTTGGGGTACAATGTGCTTAAAAAAAAAAAAAATTGTGAAAATCATCAAAACAAACAGAAACGTACATAATAAAAAACAGCAAAAGGGAAACTAGTTTCTAAAATATTCTGTACGTTTAAAGTCGGCACATAACTTCTTGGCCAGCGTGCTTTAAACGCAGCGGGCTACGAGTTTAAAATTTTTAGGAATTAATTATGCCAGCATCCTGCTTACTCCATATTAAATAGCAGGGCACCTTTTTTTTATTGCTGCAATGTTATTTAATGGAAATTAATGGTCACCTAAAAATAGTAATTTTCTTTGAATACCAGGCTGAATTAACGTGGTTCAAATGTATACAAGGAAAGATACTATCAACGATCATAATTTAAGATTAATTTTTCTGAAATACGTAAATACATTGTGTTTGTGGAACAAAACCTAAATTGCTTAGTGGTTTGCCTATATGAACTACATATGTACGTATGTGTTAAAGTAAGGAACCAAATTAAGGTTTGATTACAGCTTTATCTTTTGAATAAATTTTCAGTTTAATTTCATTTTGTCACTACGAGGTAATTTCTTATGATTAAATATTTCGTGCCGTGATAGGCACAGTGGGGTGCAATCGGCAGATTTAAATTCCCGCGAAGACTAAAACCACCTTCACATTACAAGCGATTAATGCATAACCATAATAACAATCGGTAATGCATGGAATCGTTAGCCTATGTCGTCTCTTGTCACCAGCTAAATACTACTAAATAAGAACTACAGGGTGTTCATACCTTAAGCGTTAAGCGAAGCACATCTATTAACTCTACTCGCCTGAGTACGCGTACTATAAGTATATATGTAGTTATAAGTCTTTTATTAGAAACCTTTATTTCAAGCAAATTGTGCTATCCTCGGCGTTTCCAGCTTCTTTTAAGGAAAGTAAATTTTTTATTTGCATTAAAAAAATATTTTACTAAACCTGCATGCGATTATATAAGCGCAAAACTAACGGGTGATTTTTTAAGAGCTTGATAACTTTTTTTTTAAAAA
>NW_016207756.1:0-2046 GCF_001687245.7 Rhagoletis zephyria
ACTAGAGCATCATTTTTGTATTCAACGTCACATAGCGAATGCTCATAAGTCGAACCGTTGCGCCGCTCAGCCTCGTCTGATTTGTTGCGTTCGCAGTGCGCACGCTCTCATTGACAATTTACGCGAACTATGTAGCACAGTGTGTCTCTTCTATTATTTCAAACCCATACAAGATTTTCACCGCACGTCAAATAATACGACTATGTGGAGTGACTTTGAGCACAACCTTTAGCTCTGTTCAGATTGGGAAGAACTCATCGGCGCCGTTTTTGGTGTCTCAAGCAAGGTTTTGGGCGGGGTGATTCGCTCTCGTGCGACTTTTTCAAACTGACCATCGCCGGAAACCCAGGGATTTTATTCAGCATTATCCAGCCTAGAAAAAGACGATAAAGAGGTTAGTCTAGCAGTGAACGAGCACAAGGCAGAGTACCTCCTGGGCACACATAAAAAGTCCTTGCGTTTGGGACACATGTCACTGTTCGCAGTTATAACTTTGAATTGGTGAAGGGTTTCGTCTACCCAGGATCTAGCTTGTCACCACCACGAATAACTCTTGGCAACAGGTGCTGAAAAGCAGAGCCCTCCTTCGACGATCAAAAGTCACACTCTACAAATTTCTCATCATGCCCGTCATAGAGAACTATTTTACGCAAGGTCTATGCTCGCGTGGGCGACGAGTACCGAAGAAGATGGAATGACGAACTGTACGAAACTTTTAACGACAGGACAAAGCTAAGAAAGCATAGTCGCCCACGAACATAATGGAAGGATCAAGTGCAGAAGGACCTGTCTGCGCTTGGGATGAATAACTGCCACAATTCCATAAAGGGGAAAGGTATTTGGCAAAGTTTTTTTGGTGTAGACCCAAATTGACAAACAGTTGTAGGTCCAAATAAGAGGAGGAAAATACTTGACTAGACTGGTTTGGGTTGCATTGGACTGGAACGGACTCAATTGGGCCATACAAGATTGGATTAAATAGGGTTGGATGAGACTGGATTGACTTGACTGAACTTTACTGGATTAGATTGACTTGGGCAAGATGAGACTGGATTGACTCGACTGAACTTTAATAGATTATATTGACTTGGGTTAGATGAGATGTGACTGGATTGGATAGAATTGGATTAGATAAGACTGAACTGGTTTCGGTGGACTAAGACTAGACTGGATTGTACTGGGATTGACTGCGTTAGCTGAGACTGGACTGGACTGGTTTGCGTTTGACTGGACTGGTTGGCGCTTGACTGGACTGGCTTGAGTTGGCTGGCATTGGGCACGACTGGACCATTCCGAAGTGGACTGAATTGGGTTAGACAAGACTGGACAGGCGTGCATTGAATTGGATTGGAAATAACTGTATTGGATTGGATCAAACCCTATACCTAGTTTAACTTGACTTACTTGCTGGGATGTTATGGGATCGAAAGGAGGCATAATCGCGCACAAAGTAGCATTTATCGAATATATTGATAGTTGATGTAAGACCGCAGCTGAGTTGAAATTTTTTTTTAAATTTTTAATTCCTCCAGCTTTTCTGACCCCACAGTGCCTCGACATACTTAGGTATAGAAATAACTGCAGCGGCATAAACCGCGTCTGGACCTTCCAACAGCTGACACACCGAATAACGTTTATTGAAACTGAGGCCGCAGTTGNATGTTCGATGTGTTGGTTGCTTTTATGTTTTGAATTTATTTCTTTTTTTCTTCATCTTTCTTTGAGGCGCCTCGGGCAAGGAGAAATGACAACCGCAATGATCGCACAGCCGCAAGCAAGCGCAATAACCGTAATGAAAATAAATAACATAACGTCAATGGCCGATTGGCGTAATCACATGACAAGCAAACAACAAAACAGAGAGTCAACTAAGCAGCTGGCTTTTCTGGTTATAAGCACTGTCTAACCGGCAAAGCGCATGAATTAATGAGCCAGCGAAAGATATGACTTTGAGTGCTTCTTTTTTCAATAAATAAATAGTAAGAAAATAACGGTTGAGGTGGGAAAAAGTGCGGCGCTCAAAGAGGCAAAAGTTCACACACGCAT
>NW_016207757.1:0-2046 GCF_001687245.7 Rhagoletis zephyria
AAAACTGGTGAACTCACTAGTTCTGTACTAGTATTTCCGCTGCAGGGTACTTACATACATTTGTACTTAGTACATACGTATGTATGTATGTATGTATGTGCGCAGACTTCGCAACGGTAGCTGCCACAAACACGAGAAAATAAAAGATCAACTTGGGTCGTAGCCATATGCGCGGGCACCATCAGATGAGGAGTCAGTTCCGTCCTTTTGCTACATGCCCACATGCCCTTGCGAGTGCTAGAAATCAGTGCATGCAGGTGGAAATCAGTGACAGCTGACACGGCATCGATGCGCCACACTCACACTTTGCTAAATACATACATATCTACGTATGTATGTACACAGTAAAGTCAGCGGGAGTGGGGTATGCGCACATGTAGCGAGGCGCGCATGCGTAACGCACATTCTGTTATGTGAAGCAAAAAACGCCGCTAACTGCAGTCGCAGTTGCTGGTACAAAGCATTTTCGCACCCCGGTGAAGATAATTACAAATACATACTCGTATGTATTTATCTATGTACATACTGACATTAGGGCTATTCGCGATTCGGTGTATAAGAGCTGACAAATTTATGCAATTGCAGAAATATGCCATGGATTGTGAGCGACCTTTATTAAACTGTCATGGCAAAGCTTTTGCAAAACAATTTTTGTGCATCAGCTTTGGTTTTGTTTATGAATGCAATGCATAGCATTTTTATGCTATGGATTTTCGGTATTGCAAATTTGCCAAGCCATGACAAATGCAAATGCGTGTATTTTGTTTGTGTATTGCAAATAATTTGCAATACAAATTTGCAATGCAATGATGCTAGGCCATTTGCACCGGATGGCGAATAGCCCTATTGTTTTTGCATACAAGCTAACCGTGATGCATTGATGCCATTGTTTGATAAGTCTAACGCTTACCAGCGCACAGCACGTTCGAGTGGTGGTGTGTTTCTTGCACGTACATATGTATCTCTTCTAAACACTTCTACACCTAATGGCTGAATGATCTCGATTTCATAACTATGCGTAAAAGACGAACTTGAAAGCAGAAGTGCACTGAATGATAAAGAATAACTTGTGATTTCGGTCGGTGGCTACTTTAAAGGCTGTTGGCCGCCTTGGATTTAAGTGTTGCACCGATTATCAGTAGGTTTCAAAAGAATCTTGATGGCTGCTGTATTAATGGCTGCGGCAGTTGAGTTCAGATATGTATGTGCGTACACATGTATGTATACCAATTCGCCTGCGCGTTTGTATTTGCAGAAAATTCGAATTGAACATTGGCACCGAAGATGGGAACGCAGTTTATATATATATACACAATTTAAAATGTTGCTTGATCACAGAGCTTATATAACCGATACATTTATATACATATACACATTAGAATATATGTATATGTAGTTCTTTTCACTTTCTATCCCATGATAAATTACTTATAACATATTTAACTAACTAATATAATAATATCATATGTGTCAACTATTCTATTAGAACGTTTTTTCTCTGAGCAACATTGTAAGCTTACAGCTGTAGAAGGCTTCGCGGGCGTTACAATTTCCTACGTAGAGATGACCATTTAAACGGAATGTTCTTTCGACAGTATTACAAGAAATTAGAGACTTCTTCTTATTTGGCACTACAACCGTTTGTCGGTTTGGGCCGAGACCAAAAAACTTCTACCATTGCCTCTCTCCTGTGCGAACTTGGGCCAGTTTCTCATCCCGAGTGCAGACACTGCACTTGGTCCTTCCAAATTTTTCGGGTGCGCCCCCGCTTTAGTTGCCCACATATGGGTGCTGAGGTGAGCGCAATCGCCATATTTTTATGCGCTTAACTATGTCCATGTCGTTAAAAAGCTCATACAGTTCACCATGTCATCTTCGCCTATACCCGACGTCCACGCGAACTGGGTCGTAGATCTTGCGTAGAATAGTTCTCTTGATAGCACCCAAAGCCTTCTCATCTTTGTTCGACATCGCGATGCATCGTCCCTGTTTCTGCGCCATATATCAATTATATAAATAGGCAATCATGTTTCCTTTACACCCCTT
>NW_016207758.1:0-2046 GCF_001687245.7 Rhagoletis zephyria
CGCCTTGGTAAAACTTATCGAAATAATGCGGCTCCTGTGGGAAAATGAATACTGAAATATTTTCGTCTTAGAATAAAAAAAATAAATCCGATTAGTAACCTCCAAATTTATCTTATGGCTTACGGCATGCCATTTCGCCAACTTGTCATACGCTGCTTTCACCTCTTCCTCGGTTAGTGGGCGATCTCGCACCACCTCATAACCGACGGGCACAAGGTCTTCGAAAACAATTACCTTCCTCGGACTCAAAGAGTAATAAAGACAGCTGCAAGCAGAAATTCGCAATCAAACCTAAACATTACCTAATGCATGCGATAAGCACTTACGCTGCTTTGAGTACAGTACTATCACCAATATCGCGCAAAACCTTCTCGAATCGCGGTATCACTTCTGTATACATAATAATCTCCTTTTCAAAAATATCTGTTTTGCCCAGCATATCTTTCTTGTGGCCCTCCGATTCCGGCATTGTCTTCAAGATCACAGATCTCGCCTTGTCTACGCCGTTCAGCTGGTATTGCAGCTGTGCGCGAAACATTATGCTGGCATAGTGGTCGCCCTTCATGCAGGCTGGAGATATTTTCGTACTTTTAATTTTTATTTGGCTATCCTTCTTTTCGCAGTTCGCCAAGACTTTCGCAAAAAGATCATCATTTATCCATTCCGGCACTTGTAGCTCGTCGGCATTGAACTTATGTGCGCTTTCATCGTTTGTGGGCATTTTTGATTAGCGGCTGGCGTGATATTTGCCGTAACTTAGTGTTCAATCGAAGAGCTCGCGACTATGACTGAACAAAATTTAATTGCTCATTTTAAGTGGCTATCACAAATGTCTCTTTATTTTCTATCGCTAGCCCATTTGACTGTGAAAAGCTCTTCATTTCTCAAACAGTGATAAGTCGTAGTCTTAGTTGTGTATCTACATACTTAAGTATACATACACATACATATGTAAGTATATAAAAATTAGAAAAGTGAGCTACGTAACGAAGCGCTATGCGGGCGTACGTATATATGAATGTATGTTCATAAAAGCACACATGTAGATGCAATCGTAAGCTAAGATTCTAACAAAACCAGTTTTTAGTGTTTATTGGAAACAGCCCGAACAAAGACTGAATCAATGTTTTAATAAAAAAAATTCATTAGCATTATTCTTCGCTAATCGCCTGGTTGAGTAGCCAGAGGTGCGTGCGACATCCAAAAAATTTGGGTATGCAAAAGAATGGGCAAAAAACGATCGTTGGTCTCAAACGACCAAGAATACTTTTTAAAAACGACGTATCTGCATTCGGCAGTTTAGATGCCTTGTTTTTGATCAGTATGCAAGCTACAGTTGCGGCTGAATTACTAGAAAAAGTTGCAATGTTTTTGCAGATACCCACATTTTACATCAGGATTTCTCGAAAATTGCTGTAGATGCTGCAAACTTAACTTTATTATTATTTATAATTTGAAAACTCTGTTTGCACGAATAAATTCGTATTTTAAAGACGAATTCAACGATGTGAATTACTCATTTTCGAAGAAAACTGCAAATACCCACTTTCAAATCAGTACGGCAATACACTGAACCAAAAATCCATCTCCGGATCAAAGAAAAACTTTCCTTACTTTACGGTCGACAATTCTGACGAATGAGTAAAAAATTCTCCCGAATGCGTAATTTTTCTTTGGAATGTGTAAAAACGTACACGAAGATATGGCACCGTGGATGTAATCTATCATTTTGAAGAAATGTTGGGCATGAAAAGAGGATAAAATTTCTTTAGTGCTGTTTCGTTTCCATGTTTCATCATTTTGATTGCTGTTTTTCTTCAATTAAGAAAAGTTTTTTTTTTTTTTGGTGTACATAGGTCGCTTTTATTTCATCAAATATAAATAAAAAAGTTTTGTTCATTTTTACAGAGAATTTAACTTAGTAAAATTTTGTTACACATTATATATGGATCACAAAACATTCGAAAAATTGGCTTATTAGAAATATGGCCAATATCTATGTATGTATTTGGAAAATATTTCAACAATGAAATATAGAGATAAAAC
>NW_016207759.1:0-2046 GCF_001687245.7 Rhagoletis zephyria
CTTTTTATCCTATTTGTTCACTATTTATGGTAATATAGGATTTTTCTCAGTTAACTTAATGAATTATAGTGACGACACTGGTTGGGATGTGGTCATATGTACATACATATGTACATACATACAGACAGGTGTGCGTTCATCTACTCGGTTTCATGTATATTAGGTCTTCCTGGCAGCTTTTGAGGTGTAAGCTTGTCGTCGCCACTTTTCTGTGACATCATTTATGACTGTACTGCTTGTGTCCGGACAACGAGAGATGTGTAGTACATCACGAGTCATGACTGTGGAATTAGTGTCCATTACCAGTCGAGTACATACGTATGCATGGATACATATGTAGCGCGTCTCTTGTCAATCGCACGCACACTACAAAAATGCTCTGCCGAGGCTGCCCACCTCTGGTACATATATACACATGTACATAGGTAAATGTATTTTTCTTATTTGGCGCTGTAACCGCCTAAGCGATTTTGGCCGATTTCAACAAAGCACCGCAGTCGTTTCTCTTTTGTGCCAACTGGCGCTAATTTGAAATGCCGAGTGAAGCCAAGTCCTTCTCCACTTAGTCTTTCCATGGCAATGGCGGTCGCCCTATTCCTCTGCTACCAACAGCGGGTTCCGAGTTGAATACTTTCAGAGCTGGCCTAGCCAGCGGAGCCACTGTATTTTATTTCGCTGCACAATGTCCATATCCTTGTAAAGCTCTGTGGTTCCCAAGAAAAAACGAAATTCTTTACTTTCTCGAAATTAAAACCATCAAGAGTGGCGTGATTTTCAAGGCGCGAATGTGCTGCTTGTTTTATAACAGGGGGTACTTCGCCTTGTCCTGGTTGACCCTGGTTGGCCCTGGTTGACCACCAGACTCATTCGCATTGCTTTCTTATCCAACTTGGAAAAGGCTGAACAGACTTCGCGTTTTTTGTTTTTTGTTACCGATGATGTCGATGTTATCGGTATACGGAGCAATTGCACGCTCTTGTAGTAAATTGTTCCTGAGTGGTTCAGTTCTGCGGATCTTATTAATTAATTTGGCTTATTGTTAATACCTGATCCATGGGGGATTTTCCATGTCTTAAGCCAAACTGTCAACGCAGTCAGTTCGTTGACGGTGGGCTTCAATCTCTATAAGACCTTTTAACCTATACTTAGAAGCCTGATCCCGCGGTAGTTGGGCAGAGCACACTTAAATTCCCGTCATTGGGCATGCGTTCATATGACCATATTCTGCATAAGAGTCTCAGCTCAAGCACCTTTTCTTGTTTTGGTTTTTAGCATAATTGCTATACGTACCTCGTTACAGTCAGACGGTGGGACAGGCATCATCGACTGGGGGCTCGGATTCGTCTTCTCTAGTGCTTTCAGTGCTGCTACCATTCAAAAATCGAGCTCACGATCCAGCCTAGTCTAGTGAATGGCGATCAATAACTTTCGCCATTATCTTATTGACGTAGCTTTTATTTTGCTAAGTCCCCTAAGATCCGTCACAAAATTGCAGTCAAAATCTGAATTTCGATATGTCTCAATAATATGGAAAAATCGATTNATGCCCACAAAAGGGATATGGGTAGAATTCAATGATAGGTTGCATGCTGTCGGTGCTGTGTTGATAGGGATGAGAAAATTGATAAAGTTTAGGTACTTTGTATTTCGAGATATCTTTTTTATACAAGTTCTGTAAACATTAGTGTGATTAAAAAATGCATGCGAGGAGAGTAGGATTGTTCTATATCGAATCTTTTTTGAAATCGAAAAATATTTAGAAGCCCAACAAAGCGTGGAAAAAACAATTATATGGACCACCCTAATTTACATACAGAAACGTTCAGTGTTAATTCAGCAATGTGGGCCGGAAATTTCTTCCGCTCCGGCATAAATGAGTGAACGATGAGAGGATAATGTTCAAAAGAATCTAAGCTTGTCGCAGTTCCGCAAACTCGAAAAGGAAATACTCGTAATAAAAAACCTACGATCACATTTGTCCTTTTTAACCTCTTCATGTGAGATTTTATTTGTTGCTTCCGTCAACGCATAAAATAGCAATTCACT
>NW_016207760.1:0-2046 GCF_001687245.7 Rhagoletis zephyria
TCCCTTAGGAGGTTTGTGGGATCATATTTCCGAGTGTGCTCCCTGATTGCTTGCTTAGGAGGTAAACGGGATTACCCGCCCTACTAGGACATATAATGTTAAAGGTAGTATACAAGCTTACATGCTTATACACAGGAGCATAGGGAGCAATGGGGTGTATTTGTAAACTTGCAAGGGAGTAGTCGCGCGGCAATCGTCCGATGCTCCCAAGTTCTACTGGCATATAGTACAAAAACTCACACGTACAAAACAATTTGCACANCACTTCTTCTTCTTATTTGGCGCTATAACCGCCTAAGCGATTTTGGCCGAGTTCAACAAAGCACGCCAGTCGTTTCTCTTCTCTTCCCAAGTAAATGAGTTTCTCTACTTTCTCGAAATTATAATTGTCAACAGTGACGTGGGTGCCAAGGCGGGAATGTGCTGACTGTTTGTTTGATGACAGGAGATACTTCGTCTTGTCCTCGTTTACCACCAGACCCATTCGCTTTCGCTTCGTTATCCAACTTGGAAACAGACTTTGCGGTTTTTGTTACCGATGATGTCGATGTCATCGGCATAAGCCAGCAATTGCATGCTCTTGTAGTAAATAGTTTTTGAGCGGTTCAGTTCTGCAGTTCGCGAGATCACCTCTTATAAAATGAAGAAGCGTTTCTTTATTATATAATTAGTGTAGGAAACACAGGGCTACACCGATTTTGATGCTGCAAATGTTAAAGATGTTTTTGATAGACATTTTCCATCAGCTCCAGATTTTGTGTCAAAAAATCGCGTTTTTTGCAATATTTTAGAACGTCTTGCAAGTAAACAAAAGGCGAAAAAATCTTAGCTTAGGCTTAAATTAAAGCTAGAACTACAGACTACTATCCCTGCAAATACTATTCCCGCACCTTGCCCTGATGGTCACCTATACTCATTTACGTTTTATAGTCCAACAATAAAAAAAAACTGGAAAATGATGCAATTGAACAAAAAAAATGTGTAAAAATCAGTTTTAGCTATTCAATAAATGACTATAGGTAACCATAGGGTCAAGCTGCAGGAATGGTATTTTCAGGGTTTCAAGTCAGAAGTCCAAGCCTTAATTTAAGCCTAAGTGGAAAGTTCTACCACCTTTTTGCTTAATTGCGGTAGGTACTCACACTTCCCAAAATCGGTTTCTCCTGTTCATCACATGACTATAAGTTTGATGGTCACTTATAAAGGTATAGAAATTGGCAGGGATAGTATTATGGAAAACTACCGTTAGTTCTGTTGAAAGAATTGTGAAGTAATATTTCTAGCACATATTTTTCAGTTTCTTCCAGTTCAGTTCTTAGCAAAAATATTTTTTTAGTTCATGACTAATTTTTATGTAAGGAGTATACATATGTACATACATACATGCATGCATAAATCATCGCCTAGTCCTGTACACTTTAGTTTATTCATTGGTGCGCACTTACCTAGACTTTCCGATGTAGTGTCACTTTCCCATTTGCTCTTCAAGAATCCAAACTATTTTGAAAAGTTTATGTATATGTGTAAAATGGTTTTGAAATTAAAAATACGCATATGAAATAATTATACACTTTTAAGAGATGTTAGAAAATTCACTGAAGTAAATAAAAATTAAGAAAGCGGTATTTGCTATATACTGCAACTGCAAGCGTCAATAATATCACTGCGGTGTTACTGCATTTACGGTCGCTTTTTTAAGTAGCTTTTAAAATGTATCTGCCCTTCAAACAAACATATTTGTTGAGAACAAAATTTGTGTGTTAAAGAGCAGACCAATTTAACAAAGTACTTGAGAAAACTGCCCCTAGAAATATACATACAGAAATTAAAAAGTACTAGCATTAGCACAGGATTTGTGCCACTGTGGGTGCTTTGCCAATAGCAAAAAAAAATAATGCTTAATCCAAAAACGCAGCTACTGAGAATAAACCTAGAGCTATTGAAATCTACCTGGAGCGCTGCCGTGAACTTTTTCTACAGCATATTACCAATATTGTCGTCGATGATGTAGAAACAACATATTAAAAAAAAAAAAAAAAAAACCAA
>NW_016207761.1:0-2045 GCF_001687245.7 Rhagoletis zephyria
TGGATGGGATTCGAGGTGGAGGCAAGGAGATCATTGATGTGCATCAGAAAGAGAGTTGGAGAAAGTACTGAGCCTTGGGGTACGCCTGCGTTTATTGGGAAAGACTTTGAGAAAGCACCGTCGGCCATAACCTTGAAAGAGCGGCGACTAAGGAAGCTTGAAATCCAGTTGCAGAGATTCGGTTGGAGCCCGAAGGAAGGGAGCTTATTTAAGAGAGCGGCATGCCAAACTCTATCGAATGCCTTGGAAATATCAAGAGCAACGGCAAGGGTCTCGCCGTGTTTTTCGATAGTTGAGTTCCAAAGATGGGTGGTGTAGAGGAGAAGATCGCCAGTGGAGCGACCCCTTCGAAAGCCATACTGACGATCACTAATGAGGGAGGACTGTTCGAGATGGGAAAGGAGCTGACAATTGATGGCTTTTTCCATGACCTTGGATAGGATGGAGACAAGTGAAATGGGACGATAATTAGAGGGCAGAGATTTGTCACCTTTTTTGGGGATAGGTTGGACGAGAGCAAGCTTCCAGCAATCGGGGAATATGCCTGAATCAAAGGAGAGAGAGAAAAGTCTACAAAGGACAGAAGTTAGTTCAGGGGCGCAATTTTTGAGAACTATTGCAGGGATACCATCGGGGCCTGGGGCCTTGGAAATATCGAGGGAACTGAGGATTTTACGGATCGAGGACTGGTGGAACGAAATTGAGGTCATGGAAGGAGATACCTGCGAAGGAGAGGGAGGGAATTGATTGCCGGCATCAAGATTAGAATTTTTCGCGAAGACCTCAGCGAGGGCATTGGCCTTATCTTCGGGAGTTGTTACTAGAGAACCATCGGGCTTGGAAAGAGGTGGGAATGCATTTGTGGAGAAATTTTGTCGGATAGCTTTTGCCAGTGACCAGAAGGGGCGGCTGCCATTGGGACATGAGGTGAGATTTTGTGCAATGGAGTGGATATGGGAATTCTTTGAGTTCTCGATTTGAGTTTTGCAGGCATTACGAGCCTGCCTAAAAGCAGAGAAGGTTGAAGGATTTGGCTGTGATTTCCATGCTTGATACGCCGAATTCTTGTTGCGGACAGCTACAGAGCATAGCTGATTAAACCAGGGTTTGGAATTGGGAGAAGTTTTGCGGGTAGAGTGGGGAATGAATAACTCCATGCCAAGGAGGATAATGTCGGTTATGGCCGCTGCGCATTCGGAGACATCTGGTGATTTGAAGCAGTGAGAAGTCCAAGGAAAGGAGGAGAAGAAGGTGCGCAGCTCATCCCAATCGGCTGACCTGTAGTGCCAGACACGTTTAGAGGCATATTTTTGTTTTTGGGGAGGAGAAATGGGTCGGATTGCTTTGATGAGACAATGATCAGATCTCCCGAGTGGAGCAGAGGAGGCAATTGAGAAGTTTTCAGGGTCACTGGTCAGAAAGAGGTCTAAGGTGTTAGCAGATTGTGATACTCTATCTGGGATTCTTGTTGGAAATGTAACTAGTTGGGTGAGATCGTGGGAAATGGCGAATGCTTCAGCCTCGCGGCCTGCAGCATTGGTATCGCCGGAGTGTTGAAGCCAAGCAGAGTTGTGGACGTTAAAGTCACCGACCAAAATAATTTGGGAGTTGGGATAGGTAGAGTTGATTAAGTCGATTTTCCCAGAGAGATAGGAAAAGAGGGAAACGTGATCACTGGCGTTTGGGGATCTATAGAGGCAACAAAGGAATATTTGGGTGCCTGAAACGGAGGANGCGAAAAGATTCGTGTAATTCATAGTTGGGATATTGAAGGTGGGTAGAGTCAAGAGGACTTGAAATTTGAGTTTCGGTGAGAAAAAGAAAGAAAGGACGTTCGGTCTCAAGATGTTGGTGAACTGAAGAAAGGTTGGATTGAAGGCCTCTGATGTTGCAAAAATGGATGGAGAGATTGCAACTTGGGGTTGGGGAAGTATGGGAGGCCGCAGAGAATTGAATATTAGGTGAAGTGCAGGACATGGTTTGATGTAACGGGTGATTGTAGGAAGGAGAAAAGGAAGACAATTTCTCGGAAGGTAATCCAACTA
>NW_016207762.1:0-2045 GCF_001687245.7 Rhagoletis zephyria
GCTTAACCATAGCTATTATTTTCATTCGATCATCATCATTGCCTTCATTGCATCCTTTTCAATAAACATAAACGTAAACATTCGCAAGCTTCTATAATTTTTTCTGTTCTTAACTTTGAGAAATATATGACAATTTTTTAATATTTATTTTTACTGTGTTTTTTGTTTCTATTCGATCAATCCAAGGCATATCAAACATGTAGTCGTATTAGAGCAAAAACAACATTTGCGTGTATTTTTTTGTTGCTTCTGGTGGCGGAAGTGTCAAAAACTGTTCTGATTTTTTTATTCTAAATCAAAGCGTGCCATGTGAAATACAAAAAAATAAAAAATTGAAATTGAAAAAAATTAAAATTGTTGCAACTTTCTTTCTTAGTAAATTTGTTTGCTTCTCGAAGCATTGATCCATCCTTTGCGAGCGTTCCAAAATCTGCTAATCAATCGCTTGTTTTGTATGGAAAAGGGTTTCACATTTTGGAGTCCATATAATTTGGAAAAAATCAAATCAGCTGCTATACTGATACTACCTGTTCAATGTGCCTTGGATCAATCATATTCAGCATGATAAAAACATTGCAAGGTAAATTCATTCTCTCAATTCGCCGGCCATGATTTTTTTCTGACGTTTGCAAGCATTTTAAAATCATATACATAAAATTTAAAGTAAAAAATGAAATTGTTCAGAATGTGGGTGTGAGTTTGAGTTTAGAATTTTTAAATTATATAGCTGGCAAACGTCAGACTGCTTCTCAATGGTTTTACCTTGTTAAGTTTCTATCATGATATTCAGTATTCAGTTTTAGCGTAACCGATGTTTGTAAACATTTAAATAAATTTGTGTTTAAAAAAATATTTTATTTCACATCTTTTTAAATACGGTGTGCTTGGGGAAGTTTTGACCAAAAAGTCCTCCCCATCCAATTCTGTTGTCATATCCAAAAGATTTGAGCTAAAAATTAAAATCTTCTAGGGAAGAATTCGAAAGATATCTCGATTATCCTTAATTTTTCGTAGCATAACTTTTTTAACTAAGTTAAAAACTATCCTACAGTAAACATTTTGGACGAAAAGCCTTCGTCTATCCATCGCAAATAATACTCATTTAAATTTACTTATGCAAGCTTTAAAATTTGCAAAAACCTCGAAAACCCATGATTTTTGCTAGTTTTTGCGATGAGTTAATTGAGTTATAATCGGGACTATCACTCCTGAACCCACCGAACCGTTATATTTTCGCGTTCGATCATGAGAATATGATGAAACTTGCGTCAATGTGTTGGAAATTAAGATTTGTTCTCTCTCTTTTTTTGCCTTACGACAAACTTATTTAGCAAATATGTATATCTTTGAATCAGTGATCGGACTTCTACCACATTGTGGTAGATCTACCACTTTTGGAGCATCCACCACATCTACCACACAAGGTCTGAAATCTACCACATATTCACGTTTTTGAGTAGTTTTATTTTTGCTCGACATAATTTTCTTAATTTTAAGAGCAAAAATTGTCCAACACTAAACACTAACAACAGGCAGAATGGGAGGATAAAATAAACCGTAAAATAGTAAACTTTCTCAATATTCAATTTTTCGACAGGAAACGTGGTTTTGTTAAATTGGAAAATAAATGATTTATAAAAAAGAATTATAGCGTAAATGTTAAAACAACGTCGATTTTTGTGAAAGTATTAACAAATTTCAGTGAATCTTAAATTTCTAAAGCGTTGTTTACTTTTACTTGAGAATTGTCAAAATCGGCAAATCCCAAGTAGCGGTTTCTGGAACGTGCCTCATTTGTTCGCTACAACATGTTGTGATAAAAAGAAAAGCTGGCAGCACTTCGCAAGGTTGCAGAAATCTTTCAAAATATGTTCGAAAAATATCTTGATATCGAAGGAACTGCTTTACACTGCCAAGGAAAAAAGTTGCCAAAACTCAACGCAATTTTTAGCAAATTCAATCTTGCACTTTATTAAACTAAAATTAATTTTTTTTTAGATTGCAATTTAGGTGAAACCTTGCAGAATTTTTTTAATTTTTGTACA
>NW_016207763.1:0-2045 GCF_001687245.7 Rhagoletis zephyria
CCTAGCTGTGTAGCCCTAATGCAGATGCTCCACGAAAATGTGTCGTGTCTTGCAATTGTACCTAGTTACGGCTTCAGCTTAGTAGTATATATAGCTCGCTTAAGAAATGAAAATTTCTCATGTCAAATTTCCTTAACTTCCGTTACTAACACGCTGTCTCACAGACCGAACACAATCTTAAAGCATTCTGTACAACAGAGTTGAGCTTTTGGAACTTTTTTTTTTGTACACCGTACGGTTGATCAGTGATCTTGTCGATGCTTGTTGATTGGTGCTATCTTGTGTTTTANTCCTGTGTTTGGAGTGAAATTGTCTATTTCAAGCCGGGAATGAGGACTAATTACTTATATAAATAAATTTCTTATGTACTGTTATCATATCAATATGAAAAATTTAAATTGAAAATTTAATTTATTGACTGATTTCAAAAATTAATTACTTTACTCGAATTATTGTTAACGAGTTATTTTAGTATTTATTATTTAATGAAATTTTGGTTATGTTTATTTTACTATTGACTACAACTACTACTAATAAGAATTAAATATACAATGTATTTAACGGGAAGAAATTAAAATTCTCTGCACTTCGGCCTGAGGGACCAGTGTTAATAACCGTGTTAGGTTAGGTTGGAAGGTTAAGGCAATACGCAGTGCTAAGAAATTTGCCACGCTTTTTAATTCACAAGACAACTTATGTTTGCAACAGAAATATAAGCCCATTTCACTATTTCGTAAGGAAAGAGCGCGACAGCAGGCTGTGAAACATCAGGTTTCAAAATCCCTTGGACATACACGCGAAATAATGGCAATTTTTCACTTGACCGGTTTCTTACGAGCTAAACACTAAGCTTTGTGCAACAAAGCTGAATACACTCTGTGAAATGAGAAATCAAGAAAAAAGATTTGAAAGAAAAAATAAAAATAAATTGAAAGTACGGATTTGACATCTAAACGACCCCCAGTGGCCACTTCGACTAAAAGATCAAACAGTATGTGGATGTGAAATTCCCTGTACTTCTATATCCTTGGTAACAGCATCGTCCACAAAGTATACCACACTTGTTGAGTAAAAAGTAACTCAAGGTAATGGGTTTGAGTAATATTTTAGTGGAACTGATTAATAATCCCTGGTTGTCTGACCATCGGTGTTTTGAAGTGGTTTTGCCATCTTACTCCAATCGCCTTTGAAGAGGAACTCATCCTTAACCATAGTCCGCAAAAGAGCAAAAATGACATCATTGCCTTACGTGTCTTTACGTGTCAGTATATGCATGAAAGACTATGCTTTCGGATTCCTAAAGATTTTCGATTTTTTAAAGTCAGTCTTTGAGTGATATTTAGTCTAAGTGTATTGTTTAGGTTGATATGCAAAATTGATTCCTGCTAGAATACCATTTTCCTTGGCTGATTTCTGCGATGTATTGTTCCAAAGTGTTCATGTCTATTCGGAAAAAATATGGCCGCTCTAGATTCAATTCGACGAAAGCAGTTTATTTTTGTATTATGTGCAAGTTTGATAAGAACAACTTCTTTTGCTAACGGATCGTTTAGTGCATGCTTTTTTATCTAGGGTTTATACCCCAGGCAGCCGCTTTTGCGGCCATTCCGTTGGTCCTGAGTTTTCGACCGACATAAAACTATATAAATAAAAAAATGTTTCTCTCGGCAGACCTCTTTCAATGCTCTCTTCTTAGTATTTTGGCATTTAGATGGCACTGAGAAGGCAACATTTTTCGTTAGAAAACAAAACGCCATTAGTTTCTGCAATCTATCAAAAGTTAGTGTTGAGGCATTCAACATTCATGCTGGTCAAAAATGTCTGCTCGTCAAGAGCTCGAAACGTGAGTGTATGGCAACTGATTTTAAGTCCTCTAGTCTAGTAGCAGAGCGTAGAAAATATCTAAGAAGGTATTTGGAAATGCCAATCAGAGTAATGTAAAAATTTAGAGTACATGGTCTCAGTTGTCCTCGTTATAAAAATTGATATAATATGTACTTATGTGTGCGTATGTGCGTATGTGCCTATAATGGACATAATTTATG
>NW_016207764.1:0-2045 GCF_001687245.7 Rhagoletis zephyria
GGTATAGAAAAACAATAATCTCTGGAAAAAAGCTAATGTTTTATCCAACTAAAAACGTTTTTGTATAAAAGGGGAAATATACGACACCAGCGTGCTGNAAAAACGTTTTTGTATAAAAGGGGAAATATACGACACCAGCGTGCCGAAATTTCATAATTTGTCTACCACTTTGTTAAAACTTGCTTTTTTTTTTTAATTCACAACTGCAATATCGTGAACTTAATCTTCCACAAACACAGCTTTGACTCATATGGTGCAAGAAATTTCCGCCAAAATACTTTTTACTTAGAAAATTGAGCTAATTTCACCACTAAAATAAGGCATAGGGGTAATTTTAAATTTATGTGGCCAAAAAAACTATGTGGTACCTAATTCTAGCCGCCAAAGGGTTAAAACGGCAACACTGCTGCTTACGCTTTCAGCAGGTTCTTACAGTGGTGGTTATTAGATAATTTACGTGGGTGGTACGGCTAGTTATCGGATAAAAGATAAGAGATACAGAATTAACGATTACAGATTAACGATTAAAGATTAAAGATTAAAGATTAAAGATTAAAGATTAAAGATTAAATATTAAATATTAAATATTATATTACTATTATTAACATTAAAGATAAAAGATTAAAGACCACTAAACCCTGCCACAATCGGCTAGTATACTAAACGATGTCATCAAATCCAATTAACGTTAGTCCCAGGAAACTTGCCCTTTCGTCAGCGTCAGACTAAAGACAACTAAACTATTCGTCTGCGATGAGTGATGGCTGAACTCCAACGAGTGCATTTTCAGCGAGAGCTAGTAAAGATGGTGAATATCTCGGCTATCTGTGCAACGCCGGATACAGTGGTTGCGTTGTGCAGCTCTGGATCTCGTCTGTGCGTTTGTAGATACAAATGCCTTTTGATGTGCCTAGGAAGTAGTTGGTCTTCCAGTTAGTGTATGTTTTGAATGCTCTCTGCAGTAGTAGCTGAGTCGGGGCGTCGTGTTCAAGGGAGATTAGGTAGATGGCATCTCATTGCTGCCTGCAGTGCGATGTTTCATCGAGCTGGCTAACAAACGTAGGAATGCCGTACTAACACCCGGGGTAGCACAACAAATCTAGACTAAACTCGACGAAAATCTGCGAGCTACACTGCTGCATTAGACAAACCAGCCGTTCCTTTTTCTGGATTATTAGCTGGAATTCACCTTTAACGGCACCATAGCGGCCCCCTTAGGCCATCCAGTTGCCAGATGAAGACAGCCAGCACAACCTAATCAAACCTAACCTTTTTTGCCGTGTCGGCTGAATTTTCGGAACGTTAGACCTTTTTCGCCGCACCCTCGTATACGCGCTTAAGTTTACATACTTATACAAATATATATATTTTCTAGTCAGCAATTTCCCTGCTTGTTACATTTTGCTCTTCGCTTGGCTTTTGATGCTTTGCAAAAAATTTGGCGCGCATTTCATCTCTCTAGCCTGCCTGCCTGTTTTTTTTTTCTTTTTTTTCTTGTTCCGCCGTAGCAAATCTACTCTAGTAAAACCTCCTCACTTTCGAGTTGCTTTGATGTGCGTCAAGTGCATAGTTGCTGGGCTCAGCAAATGCTGCTGTTGCAAACATAGAACGCTGTGCTCAAGCGCCTTCGCGGCATGTTTGTCAGGCCATTGCGCGCTCGTACATATGACTTCAAATTGCCTGTCAGTGAGACACTTTATTTATGGCGTGTTAGAAGTGTCATTAAAAATTTGTAAGTACGATTATGTTGACAGAAATGCCATTTGACTAGCTTCATTATGCATAGATACTTTGTTATTTGCATTTGCATAAACATACACATGTCGCATATACTTATGTATGTGCATATAATGACTTGCACTTACATACGGATTTATGCATTTGATTCACTTTAACTGAACGACATTTTCCACATTTCAGTTAATTTTAATCCGCAATGACAGTTAATTGATTTTAGAAAAGTAGTAGTTGCAGGAGTTGTATATGATTAGTGGTAATTATAGGTCAACTACTCTTTATTCTAGGCATATACGAAAATACATAAG
>NW_016207765.1:0-2045 GCF_001687245.7 Rhagoletis zephyria
TGAACGAAAAAGCCGCCGAGCACATATCTATGTAGAGTAAACAAGCCCAACGCTGCATCCCTTATTCGATAGTTTCGAAATAGTTCTAAATTCGACAAATAGGATCTAGTTCGTTCTGCATCCCTTTTTCAATAGTTCCGAACCATTTCTAAATTCGTCACTTTAGATATAGATTTCTAGTGAAAAAAACTGAAAAAATTAGTTTCTTAAAAGAACCACTTTTCGCCGATTGTGGACTGGTGGGGATCTAGTTCCTATCGGAGTAGTTCGTTTTTGGCGATAAAGACCTAGTACGGAACTAGAAATTTGATTCACTAGTCCGCGGTTTCCCTGCAGGGACGTTACTGCGCTATACCACATACATACACACATAAAAGTATTTGAGCTAAACAGCGATCACTGATTGAACATCCCTCCAGTACTGCTGGAGTCAATCGCTACTTTTGAACCGCTACTGCACCGACTCCTAGGTAAGTAGCTACTCTATTAACCCGTGGTAGTGCACATGGTAGTGCAGAGTCGAACCAGTCGTAAGCAGAATAGCGAAAAACTACGACAGAGGGCGCCCATAAATCACGCAAGTGACTACTTTAGTAACTCCCGGTAGTGCAGAGAGAGCCGATGGTGACTACCGCCTAGGACATTGCCTTGTAAAAGTAATCGATGAAATACACTGCAAGTAGTCGGTAGGTAATTGACGGTGTTTATTAGGTAACTACCGATTCAGCAGTCCTGTAGTCACTCCCCCGTACTGCAGGGATGCTAAGTACATACATATGTATGTGTGTACACATTTATAACCGAAAGGCAAAGCATCNGGTAATTGACGGTGTTTATTAGGTAACTACCGATTCAGCAGTCCTGTAGTCACTCCCCCGTACTGCAGGGATGCTAAGTACATACATATGTATGTGTGTACACATTTATAACCGAAAGGCAAAGCATCGCTTCGAAGTCATGTGCAGTATGTGGTTGACACAACAAACTAATCATATGTATGTATGTATCCAAGTATGTCCATACACAGAGTTCAAAACAAACGAAACATTTCACGAATGATTCGTCCAAAGACACAAGCTTTGCAAAGAAAAAAGAGTGCAAACAAAACGATTTCTGTTTCGCTCATTGACGAGCATTGGTAGATCGTTTTTCGTACAGATGAAGAGTGGAATTCACGATCCAGAAAATAACGGTCGCACCATTCGCAGACTGCTAACCCTCTCTTCGTCGATTTGACAGCATCCACCCAATCGCTGACGTCATACAATACTTTTGTTTACATCCACTGCTGCCAACTCCATGCTTTTCGCACCAAATTTAGTGGGTATTCAAAACGCGAAATTTTTTGAGTTTTGTGCTTGGTGCGTTTGTGGTGCTTTTGTTTTTAGTTTGAAGATTTCAAATTAGAAAATCTTAAAAGAATGGGAGCAATATTTATAGCAATCGTATGTGTGCTAAGCAATTTTAGAAAAATTTAAACAAAACCATGGCACTGTGACAATCATAAGCGACAACGAAATATGTGCAGCACCTTCAATCATGCCAGAAGAAATCAACCGTCGTGCAGGAAACATTAATTTTTATTAATTTGATTCGAGTCCTTACAATAAAATTATGTATGTATATAAAGTCCATAAAATATACCAATAAAAATNAAAAATTGGTGCTTTTTCAAATTCAAAACTTGGCAATACTGATTTTTGTTCGATGCTTCTTCTTTTTCTTGTCGAGTTCGTCTTGTTCTCTCATTCAGGTATATTTTGACGTCACGCCCAGTTGCTCTCAGCTCGATTGGCGCAATCTTGTATTCTATCATTCTTGAGTGTAATCAGCTATGCCCACGTGTATGCTTCGTATATGTATATTAGCAATTACCCGGCGTGCTTCGCTGCGCCTTAAAAGTAATTTTGTTTTGTTACTCCCTCTCACAACATTTGAAAATATTAGTTAATATTNTAATCAGCTATGCCCACGTGTATGCTTCGTATATGTATATTAGCAATTACCCGGCGTGCTTCGCTGCGCCTTAAAAGTAATTTTGTTTT
>NW_016207766.1:0-2045 GCF_001687245.7 Rhagoletis zephyria
ATAATACTGCAACTACATTGTACCATTGTTGGAGCATTCCATATCGCCTGGACCACTTTGTTGTATCTAAAATTATAAGTTTTCTTTCAATAAAAAACTTTTTCTAAACTGAACCTTTCTCGAGAATTTCGTCTGAAAATTGATATATTCCAGTGTGTTAAGAGGACCGTGCCTATTGGAGGTTAGCGGACTGCATTTCTACTATGCATCACTGAAAACGGATTGCCTCTGAATATAACGGTGACCTTACCATAGAACGGGGCACCTTCATGATGGGCTGATGGCTTTCTCCTTTTTCACTCAGTCGCGTCTCGGTTTCAGTACAGCTCGGCTCTGTGTCCTTCTTGGTTTTCCTCTAGGGCAGTGACCGTAAAAATCAGATGGCATGGGAAAACAAACAAAGCCTCGGGCAACAACATAAACAGGATGACAACGGCCCACTAAGACGAAACACAACGAACATGGACTAAACGACCCTTGACTTGACAGTGCCAGTCTTTGCATGGAGGAGGAACCCCCTTTTTCAAAGTCAGGATACAATGTTACCTGGCGACGAAGTCAAGGGACGGCCAAATACTATTTAACCCTTCTAGGGGGCTTTGGGAAATGCGTTACCATTGGGGTATTTCTATCTTCCGTAAGATAGAGCGGAATGAAGCGAAAGAGACCGCTTACCCGAAGGACACTGAAGACAGAATTCGAATGAGTACCAAAACGGGGCAATCCGCAAGGCGGTGTAAAATCGCTGCTACTGTGACTTTGCGCACTAAGCAACATTCTTCTAAGGCTCAATAGGGAAGCTGTAAAGGCTGTCACGTAAGATGTGGTGATTATGGTACCGCGGCTGTACATATTTTTGAAGAGCGGTATGCTTCAAAGAGCACTAGGGGAGTTGAGTTATCGGGAAGATGGCTGCTGACTCAGCGTACATAAATCTGTCGAAAACCAAACTACTGTTATTCATNAGCTATGTTGACCGAGTCCAAAATAGCATGTCAGTCGTTTCTCTTCTAGGACAACTGAAGCCACTTCGAAATTCCAATTGAAGCCAAACCCTCTTCACCTGATATTTTTAATGCAGAAACCTTCCAGTGTTTAAACAGCTTATGGTGTCCTTTCTTCTTACAAGAAAACGTTAGGGAAGAATACAAACTACATACGTACACTCAATGTTAGGCCGGTATAAAGGTCAGTTTATGACCAACGGAAGCGTTGAGTGTCCTGTGCTATATGCCACCGATTGATCTCTGTATTAAGAAACGTGCTTAACAGAGTGGCCAAGATTGAGAGAATTGAGCCTGTCGAAAAAAACGTACATAGGGGGATGGACGTATCCTGTACCGCTTCAACGATCCTAACATTTGTGAAATATCTTACCGCTTTTGTCTTTAGATTCTCTTCAAATAGACTTCCGTCAGGGAGGAGAGGCAAAACACCTATTTTTATGTATGGCTCAAAAATAGATTTTAGCGTAGGGACGGGGTTTTTTTTAGCTTACCTCAAAATTAAAAACGCTCATAGGCAATTGAATTCGGCCAGTCTTTTTCAAGCAGAGAAAGTATAGACTTCTGCGGCGCCACACAAGCGACACTTGCGGCTTTGGCTTAACATCAATTTGTTGTATCTGTGTGCCGGCTCATCCCCTAGTATCTACAAGTAGCAACGACATGTTTGACCAGCGGACCAGAGTGACCTCTGACCATCGGCCATTAAAACCATTTTCAGGAACTAGGCGAATATTTCACTGAGTTTGACAGTGACTTAGTGGCATGGAGAGTATGCAGATTGGCTAAGCTCCTATTGGCTTAGAAGGTCTATCTAGGATTCTGTTTTCGTTGACTGAACGAGACTGTAGACAAATAAGCCGATGGCTGACTAGCTAACTTGCTAAAAACACTTCACTGCGATCGGCATACATCGAAGAGTGAGATATGGCGGAATACTTCGTGTGTCTGCACCGCCTTTTATGGTTCTGGCTTGAGGTTTTTAATAGCTTTTTGTTTACGAGGTTTTAAGCCCTTTGACAACCAGCAACATCCGATCGA
>NW_016207767.1:0-2045 GCF_001687245.7 Rhagoletis zephyria
AAAGTAGGGGAAATTGAGAGAGCAAAGTGACATTTCATTTTGAGGGCAACCTGCTGGTTTCAGCTGGAAAAATTTTTTCCAACAGGAAAACAGCTGATCAAAAACAGCTGGTAGGCATTTACGCAAATCACAAAATTTAATTTGATGGTTTGGAAGTTAAAAATTACAAAATACGACTAATTAAACTTGTAAGAAATAGGTAGTTATTTGTTTAATCAATAAACTGTGTCAGTATAACACTTTATGATGACTTTTCGTACGTTTTAAATTTTACACTTTTGAATGTAAACAAAAATTATATCAGCTGTTCGTCTCACTTGCAAGTTTCTGCAAATTTTCTGTTCGCGTACTATTTGGGATATTTTTCTCTTGTGAGAGAACAGATGACATTTTGCCGGAATTTGGCAGTTGGTTGGTTTTATCTGGAGATTTTACACGAACGCACCTATTATTATTATTAAATTACTAGAGTAAACAGACAATACGTATTTTATTTAAAAGGAGAAGAGATCGGTATCCTGACGTTCCCTGGCACGTGGAAACGTCAAACCATTCGGGAATGCATTGATATTGCTCGCAGGAGATTTTACGCAAACATTGTCTGTAGCTTCTCGATTAACACTAGCGGACTAGATAAATGCTTGCCTGAAATAGTCAACATTGCGACAAGACAAATATACATACACTGCAGCCGAAGTATTCTCGCGACAAATACTGGACATTGGGAATGGAAAGCTGCCAGTCAATGAGGGATTACGACGAATTTTATGGCCTGATAATTTTTGTAACTTAGAAACATCGAAAGGAGAACTGATCGAAAGAATGTGTCTTTATTAAGAAAAGTAATTATAGGAACCACGATTGGCTCAGTGAACGGGCTATCCTTGCTGCGAAGAATAATCTTTCAACTAAATAATAGTGGTATTGACAACAGTCGTTGGTTGAGCTGATCTGCTCTTTTACCAGACTGCCAGGCCACTTGCTCACTTTGGTGAATACCACTAATCTTATTCAATCCAGCATTCAACGTGAGGAAATAGCATATACGTCGATGAACACCGTTGTGGAAAAAGACAATCCATTTTTGAACTCGATTGATCTTCATACTGAAATTGAAAATAGGTGTGACAATTATCATGTTGCGGAATATTAATCAGCCAAAACTTATCAACGGCACTTGACTCGCGTTTAAGAAATTGATGACGAAAGTAGTGTAAGTAAAGATTTTAACGTGGCCTTTCAAAGGTGAAGAATTCCCATGATTCCGACCGATACATCATTTCAATTTATAAGTTTGCAATCCCAATACGATTGACATTCGGAATCACAATCAATAATGCTCCAGGTCGAACTTTGGAAAAGTGTGGTTTATATTTAGATGCGGATTGCTTCTCAGNAACTTTGGAAAAGTGTGGTTCATATTTAGATGCGGATTGCTTCTCAGATGTTGCGTGTTCCTGTGTCGGCAAACCAGATATTCTTGATATCTATGCAGAGAATGGAAAAACAACAAATATTGTGAGCACACAAGTACTTATTATATAACCAAACACATATAAAACGTATGCTTTGCTTCGTTAATAACACAGGTCAACAACGTTTTGTTCTAGGAAAGTGTAGGGTAATTTTCGAAGTAATTTTTTGCGTAGAATCCGAATCCGGGGTTTAAATTGCTCTATCACGTCAGGATTTTGAGATATCCTAACCTAAAAGTGCAAAAACGCTGTTTTTGCCCATTTTTGAGGTTATGTAGCTACGCAGATTTTGCTCTTCATAAAAAAGTAAACGTGGCATTTTAAAGTATAAGTCTTCCTCTTTTAAATGCCGTTGAGTTTGCTTAAATATCTTTATTTTTCACTGAGATATCGTATTTTGAAGTTTCCATGTTTGTGAATTTTTCGATATTCGAAAATCCATTGAGATAACATGAGACGTGATACGGTCGATTACATTCACAAACATGGAGACTTCAAAATGCGATATCTCAGTGAAAAATTAAGATATTTGAGCAAACTCAACGGCATTTAAAAGAGGAAGACTTATAC
>NW_016207768.1:0-2045 GCF_001687245.7 Rhagoletis zephyria
TTATATTTCGAAACTTATTGTACCGAATTTCAAAATGTGGATATGGTTGGAAAGGCAATTGATTTGATATGCACATCTTTATATATCTTACATACATACATATTTCGAGAAAAACTAAAAAAAAACGAAATTATAAGAATTTGTGGATTTTACATAACACCCGCAATACAAAATACATGTGGTTGTTGTTGTTGTATTCTTGCCACCACCTTGTATAAATTCGCCTCGTGCAAAAACAAAATGCAAGACTTTGCCATGCTAAACACTGTGGCGAAGCGAGAGAGTTATATGGATAAAAATGAGCCACTACCCTGCAAAAATCGTTGGACCATGTATTCTATTTGTGGTATATTGGAGTACTTACAAAAGTGTTCCTCTGTCATGCAGTAGCGGACCAACTCGTGTCTTTGCGCCAGATTATTGTTTGTTATCCGATCACTGCTCGTGTTTTAACGAAATGTCATTGAAGTTGAGCATTTGAAAGCACATTTGCATGTCTGGCTGTAGCTGAACGTGTAGAGATGCTCGCTGTTAGTTCTTAGCTCCCAGCATGTTCGGGTTCGAATGCCGTCAGAGGCAATATGTAATTTTTACTTTTTGTCTTGGTTTTTATTAATTTCGAAAAAGCATTTGAGAAGTGAAGAACAAAACCGTGTACAAACGAAAAAATATATCAACAATGCCATTGTTAATATGTTGGAGTAGTTTTGTGCTACTCTGATGTAATGCAGGGATGGAGTATATGCTCCTGCCCTAGGAAATCGCAATGTTAATTAGACCATATTGTTTATATGAATTGTGGTTAATTTTGGAGTACTCCTTGGTCCTTAGGCAGTACTCTTTACACGCATGCGTGGAGTAGTCGCGATTTTTGCAGGGTATGATTCAATTGATTCATGTGAGCCCTACGGCATCAACTGAGTTACTGAGTTACATTTTTTTTTTGACAGGGAGTCTGAGTTACCGATTCACTTATAGGAATCAACTCAATAACTCAACTCTGAGTTGAGTTACCCACCTCTACTCCAAATTTTGGATGTAAATTTTTGCTTATTTTATACGTAAACACACTCAGCTCATACATATAAATAAAAAAAAAATACTTTCAAGTTGATTAGAATCAACTTAAACAAGTAATTAAATACTTTTCAACATGTATTAGCAGAGTGCACTTTTGTTTACAATTTGGTTGCCAAACGCACTGCAGCTGATCGTTTGAGCAGAACTTGCCAGCAAAAAATCTTTGGACTAAAACTGGTTTCTTCTGACGGAGAGAAGACCTTATTTACTCTCTTTTTTTGTGCTCTCAATAGTCAAAGAACCCAGTACGGGATCGATTTCCAGTAAAATCTGACTGATTCTGACTTTCTGACTAGTCCGGACTCGTACGGGATCGCAAGTATAAATACCTGTATTCATTCATAGTCAGCTGTCGAAGCGACGGCAACGCTAACATTCCCACGACAGCCGGTTCTACGTACCGGAATGACTCGGGTTTCACCCGACCAAGGGCTGTTGTTTCGGCGATCTAACCCCGTTTAGGTCGGCGAAGTATCTCAGAAGTTGTCCGTCCATAGGGCTACATTCACTACGTATTCTCCTACTCAGGGCTGGCATGAAGTCAAACCCTAGGCCAGAAACATACACCTGCTGTGTATGCCGGAGACGAGTACACCACAACTCCACCTCAGTCAAGTGTAATGCCTGCGAGGGGTGGAGTTACCTCAGAGTCTGCTCGGGACTACGGACGCATAGACAGTGGACCACGTCGTACGTGGCCCCCTGTTCCTCAAACAGAGCAGCCTCCACGGCTAACCATAGTCCGCCAGAGCAGCCCCACACACTCACACAGCAGCCACACACAGTCACCACAACACAACAACATAGTAACACCACAGACCGTACCACAGCCACTACAGACCACATAACGCACACAACCGCACCACCACCCACACGCCGCCGCCAACAACTCCTAGTTCCCCCTACAATCTGCACAGTATGTCAGACCAGGATATTCCCTAATGTGACATCAGTCAAGTGCAACA
>NW_016207769.1:0-2045 GCF_001687245.7 Rhagoletis zephyria
TGGAGGCCTGATATTTTCGTTTCAAGAAGCAATCCAAATTTCACCAATTTACCATCCAAAGATTTAGATTTTTTGGTGCATGTACCAAGTCCTAGCCGAAAAACTAGTTATAAAATAGACCATGCATACTATGATTATGAGGTTTGTTAATGTGGCAGACCCCACGAGGGAATAACTTAGACTTAGTAAGATTGTCCAATGTGTTACCACATTCTCTGAACAGCAACTATGGGTTTCTGTGTTAAATTAAGAGAAGTGCTGGATGCTCCAAACAAAAGACCACAGTCAGCTGATGTCCACCCCGGAGAGCTTGTCGCGAGTGTTGTTGAAATGCGCACCGAGGTGTTTAAACCTTAGTCAGCTGCGGCAAAAGGGCTCCGTGAAGATATTAATTTGCTCTGCGTGGGTACCTAAAACAACGGCCGGTCCCTTGACCCTGCCTGTGGTAAGTAACGCGCCAGAAGGACCTTGCAACTTTGCGTGTCGTAGTTTTCTACCGATGCTCTCTGAGCTGACTGTAAGCCCATCTGAACAGAAGGAGGCCGCAGGTTTCCAAAGTAAATCCAATGCCCTTCCTGTCGAGGTGATGGTTTCTAGGGTGCCCTGCCTTACCAATTCAACATCCGTGCAACTTTCAGTGATATCACAGTATTCCAGGACCCAAATAAGCTGGACTTGGAAATATTCCGAAGCGATTAAGAGAGACGTCAGGCATTCGCCGACCATATTCGATTGCACCGTTAGCGATCTTAGCGCCATCAAGGTAAATGTTTCCAGATGCCTCTTTTTTAGCGACCAGCTTCGCCAGAAAGACGCTATAGAGATCCGGATGTCTGAACATACGATTTGTTGAGAGTTCCTGACAGTAGACACATACTCCAACATTCCCATCCAGCTTCGATCCATCCGTGAAGATGTACTACTACTCCAGAGACTCTCATTTTCCCTTTCTCCCATTCGCCTTTTGCAGGAATATGTATGGAGAAGGATTAGTTTGGGGCTAATAATTAAGGTAAGATAAAGTACTGTCTTCTGTGAAAACAGATGGAGACTTAGTACCTACATTCTGCATTAGCGATCGAGAGGACAGAATGCAGTCCAATAGCTTGTTCACATGAAGGCTGCTCTTTGTGCTAGCCCGCATATTATTCGGTCAGCTGGCGTCACATCCTCCTATTTGGTCCATATTAATTGATTTGGCGTAGATCTCGTTATGTCACTCAAAATTTAAACCTGATTACCCAGAAAATCCTTCTATGCCACAGATTTGCCCATGACATACCCATGACCCATGAATTACGATTATTCGGAGATTTAAGGGGAGTTTCCCATGCGTATTGCATTGCGAAGAAGTAGCTGCTTTGCCATTCAGCAGAGTGATCTGAGTAAAAACAATACTTCCTTCGTCCTTATTTTGGATTAAGAAATAAGTTCATGCTAGCTCTAGGAAAGGACGTTATCTAAATCCACTAGCGTTCCTTCAAATTTTTTTTTAATACGATTTACATTAATTATTCTTCAAGTCGAACCCATGGAAGTGAGCAATTGTGTGAGTATAATTCAANCACCAGTCTTCGCTAGCTATACGCCTGCGTTGACCATCAGAGCTGTCTGTCCATTGAGCTGTTGGCTGTCTAATCTTAATCCAGAGTAAAACTCACTGTTTTTTGATTACACTGTTCGTTTTTTTCGTCTGTTTGCATGTTTTTCCTTAATTTCGATGTAATTTTCCAAACCAATTTTGTTGCTGCTACTGTTCAATGCTATAGTGGTGCATTTTTTCTTTGTTTCACCATTTTGCGTCCCGCCACTCATTCGATCGCTGCTGGTTGCCACCGTTCGTTTTTGGTTCACTTCAAATTTGGCTGTGGCTCTGGCGTTTATGGGCAATGCCTATTGCAATGCTGAAGTTGAGTGATTGATTTCAGAAAATTGCAGACATTGATTTCTTTTTTTTTGGATTTTTTATGCTGGGCTTAGGCTATGTAGTGCTGTCATGTGGTGATTTGTGCTATAAATATTTAACATTTGAAATTGTATTTTAA
>NW_016207770.1:0-2045 GCF_001687245.7 Rhagoletis zephyria
CATCAGATGCTTTCATTGTCCATGCCTCCGCGCCATACACCAGCATAGGTATGATGAGTGACTTATAGAGTGTGATCTTTGTACGACGAAGGAGGACTTTACTTCTCAATTGCCTACTCAGCATAAAGTAGCACTTGTTGGCAAGAGTGATTCTCCGTTGGATTTCAAGGCTGACATTATTAGTGGTGTTAATGCTGNGATGAGTGACTTATAGAGTGTGATCTTTGTACGACGAGAGAGGACTTTACTTCTCAATTGCCTACTCAGCCCAAAGTAGCACTTGTTGGCAAGAGTGATTCTCCGTTGGATTTCAAGGCTGACATTATTAGTGGTGTTAATGCTGGTTCCTGAATAAACGACGTCGTCTACTTTTTCAAACTTTTAACTGTCAAAAGTGACGTCCGTGCCAAGACGCGTATGCTCTGACTGTTTGTGTGATGACAGGCGATACTTCGTTTTGTCCTCGTTCGCCACCAGACCCATTCGCTTTGCTTCTCTATCCAATCCCGAGAAGGCAGAACAGACGTAGCCCTTGTTTTTACCGATAATATCGATGTCGTCGGCATACGCCAGCAATTGTACGCTCTTATAAAGTATTGTGCCTGAGCGGTTCAGTTCTGCGGCTCTTATTATCTTCTCCAACATAAGATTAAAGAAATCACACGAAAGGGAGTCCCCTTGTCTGAAACCTCGTTTGGTATCAAACGGCTCGGAGAGGTCCTTCCCTATTCTGACGGAGCTGGTGGTATTGCTCAACGTCATTTTACACAGCCGTATTAGTTTCGCGGGGATACCAAATTCAGACATCGCGGCATAAAGGCAACTTCTCTTCGTGCTGTCGAAAGCGGCTTTGAAATCGACAAATAGATGGTGTGTGTCGATCCTATTCTCGCGGGTCTTTTCCAAGATTTGGCGTATTGTGAATACCTGATCTATGGTGGAGTTTCCAGGCCTAAAGCCACACTGATAAGATCCAATCAGCTAGTTGACGGTGGGCTTCAGTCCTTCGCACAATACACTAGATAAGACCTTATAACCTATGCTTAGAAGGCTGACTCCGCGGTAGTTGGCGCATATGGCGGAGCCGCCTTTCTTGGGAATTGGGCAGAGCACACTTAAATTCCAGTCGTCGGGCATGCGTTCATCTGACCATATTCTGCATACGAGCTGATGCATGCACCTCATCAGCTCCTCGCCGCCGTACTTGAATAGCTCGGCTGGCAGGCCGTCAGCTCCAGCAGCTTTGTTGTTTTTCAGCCGCGTAATCGCTATTCGTACCTCGTCATAGTCAGGCGGTGGGACAGCTACTCCATCATCATCGACTGGGGACTCGGGTTCGTCTTCTTCACTACTTTCAGCGCTGCCACCATTCAGTAGGTTGTAAAAGTGTTCCCTCCACAATTTAAGTATATTCTGGACATCGGTCACTAGGTCGCCATTGTTGTTCTTACAGGAGTTCGCCCCGGTCTTGAAACCTTCTGTAAGTCGCCTAACCCTCTGGTAGAATTTTCGGGCGTTCTTCCTGTCGGCCAGCATCTCAAGCTCTTCGCACTCACGTATTTCGGCCTCTCTCTTCTTATTGCGGCAAATACGTCTCGCTTCCTTCTTCAGTTCCCTATAACGGTCCCACATGGCTCGCGTTGCGCCCAATCGCAGCGTGGCCCGGTGGCGTGCATCTTTTTTCTCTGCGGCTTCTTGACATTCCTCATCGTACCAGTTGTTCTTTCGGGCTCGCTGAAATCCAACTACTTCTTCGGCGGCGGTACTTAATGATCGGGAAATGTGGTTCCACTGCTCGCGTACGTCGGATTGTTGCAGAGTGCTCTCAGAGAGCAGGTGTGTGAGTCGAGTGGCGAATAATTTGACCCACTGTTGTGATTGCAGCTTTTCGACGTTAAGCTTTCCTTGCATTGTTGGGCGCACATTTGTTGCTGCACAGAGACGGGTGCGCATCTTGGCTACAACAAGATAGTGGTCCGAGTCGATGTTTGGGCCTCGTTTGAAGCATGCCTTCCGTCTATCACAACATGATCGATTTGGTTTCT
>NW_016207772.1:0-2045 GCF_001687245.7 Rhagoletis zephyria
TTTCCTATTTTCACTTTTTTTCTTAGCTTTAACTTTTATTTTCGTTAGCATTGATTTCCCATAAGTGGTTGCAATCTCTTGGAAGCGTCTAATGGTTATCATTAGCTTGGGTCGTATTTAGTACCTAAGAGCAGTTGATTGATTACATTTATCACTAGTACATATGTTACTGCTTTGGATACTACAAAAAAAAACATTCAAAACGAGAGCAAAATCGTTGGGTATGCCTCAGATATTACAAGTTCAATTAATTGTTTATTTTTTATTTACGTACAAGTTTGCCCTCACCCGCTAGTTTATCTTAATAAAGCTCAAAATATGCAGACTCAGCTAAAATTAGCGGAGATTTTCATATCTTTCTTTTTTAACCCTTTTTAAAATGTTTTCAAACTAAATAAAATTTTTTTTAATCTCTTTCGTTTAACACCCAAATGGTCATACATATTTTAACCACTTTATTCCCCTAACTCAAGTTGAATTAGATTTTTTAAACAGGTGGCAACCTTCCTCCGGGCAGTTTAGAAGCAAACCTTTTCAAAACGATTTCGATTGATACGCATATTGTAATAGTTCATTTACTTATTAAATCATTCGAGTTTAACTTTGTAAAGATGTGGCAACCCGCTTCGAACACCTCAAAACTATTCTAAATGTCCAAACTAAAGATTTTCCAACGTTCTTTCGTTTGACACACATATTTAAATATTTCATATACATACATATGTATGTAACTTGTGTATAATTAAATTAAACTCAAATTTTCAAACAGTTGGCAACCCCTATTCAAAATATAGCTATAAACTTTTTTTCTCGCCCAGACGAACCGTTTGTCGGCCATATTTCAATATTTCACAGTATTATTTATATTTAAATTTGACTATACAAACAGGTGGCAGCCCTCTTCAAAATTTAGCCATATACTTTCCCATCAACAACACGAACCCTTTGACACCCCTATTTTATATTTTCACCGACCTTGTGTATAATTTATTTCAATTCGACTTATCAAACAGGCGGCAACCCTCTTCAAAATATATGCAGCTATCAACTTTTTGCTCACCGAGCTGAACAGGTGGCAGCCGTTTTCAAAATTTAGCTATAAACCTTCTCCTCAACAACACGAAACCTTTTAATATAACTTGTGTATAATTTAATAAATTCGACTTTTCGAACAGGTGGCAACGCCTTTCCTTCACATGTTAATTTTTTTAATATTTGCAATGTTTTTCAAGCTAAAAAATTGATATTTTTCATAAAAATATTGTTCACGCTTTTACCAAAACCATATATCGATGGCTGAGTGGAAGATCGACCTATCTCGGCAGCCAGTTCGAAAACGCTCTATCTCAAAAAACTTTTCAAGAACGCCCTATTTCAGAATTTTATTGAAAAACACCCTATCTCAAAATTCGGTTCAAAAATGCCCTATCTCACTTCAAAATGTATTGNGTTTTCGAACTGGCTGTCGAGATAGGTCGATCTTCCACTCAGCCATCGATATGTATGTAGTTTCAAAGTTTACACAAAATTTTGAAAATTTTAAAAAATTTTCATCAAAATTTCGAACTTTTTAATCTGAAGGAAAGTGCTTAAAACGTTAGCAAAAAACAAAAAAGGTCAAAAATCAACGAAAATTTTTGGCAACTTAAAATATACACTAAAATTAATTTGGCTACACTGAGTACTTTCTTTAGATATATAAGTGTGGGCAGTACTTTATTAAAATTAATATATTAATCCCAATTTACGTCAAATAAATAACTTATTGTCCTGGGTACAAGTATTGATAGACTTGAAATTGAGTACAATCATTTCTGAATATTAACTGGTAAATAATAAAAGAACTCTGTACTTTTAAGTCACTATTCGACACTTAATACTGAGTACTTTGAATCGATCTTGAATACATAAATAAAAGTGATGATTGAAACAGAGAATTTTTGAGTACTGAGTAATTTCGAGTCTTTTAAGTTCTGAGTTATTTTTTGAGTACTCCACTCAGTATCGATAATTCAAAAAATTGGGTACTGTCAACCCTTTTGAGA
>NW_016207776.1:0-2045 GCF_001687245.7 Rhagoletis zephyria
TAGAGGCGTGGAATAAACATATGTTTGCACACGTTGCAGGGATAACAACGGCGAATGCGGGCATGATCACATACATATGTATATTATGCATTTAAGGCATTGGAAATGATTTACGGCACCGGCATTGTAAGCAGAATTAAAACTGAGAACGGATGCTACTATTGGGCAATTTTTATGAAAAACTATTTAAAATAAATATTTTAACATATTTAGCTAAGTATACAAATTTGTAAATGATTTTAAATAGCAGCTGCTAGACTCTTCAGTAATCAAATGATGGATAGCTCCTGTCTTTTCAGCACAAAGGTTTTTCGGAGTGAAAAGTAATAACAGATTGGGTTCCATCTTTGCCAGGGACAAGATGGACGGCAGAGTCTTTCGAAGCTTTCCAGGTTGCTAAAGGTGATCGAATTTTTCCAGCACTAACAAGGAAGTATTGTAGATATCATTGATACTCGGAACTGTATATCGATGGCTGAGTGGAAGATCGACCTATCTCGGCAGCCAGTTCGAAAACATTCTATCTCAAAAAACTTTTCAAGAACGCCCTATTTCAGAATTCGTTTCAAAAACGCCCTATCTCAGCTGCCGATTCAAAAACGCCCTATATCAGCATATTTTCAATACATTTTGAAGTGAGATAGGGCGTTTTTGAACCGAATTTTGAGATAGGGTGTTTTTCAATAAAATTCTGAAANATAGCTGATAATAAATGCTCGTCATATTTATTACTCATGCCCTTATCTTAACTAAATCGTACAGGCCTAAAGCATAGTTCACTCCAAATCGGTATGCATGAATTGGGTTAAGTACATATATCTTTTTAACAGGTTTTCAGAAAATAATAATAATTTAATATATCAAAATGAAGGGAATCTTAAATCAAAATAATTCACTTACCTCTGCTTATAGCCATAATACCAATGTGTTGTCTCCTTTAGTACTACAACCGTATCGCCTACATCGAGACTTAGGCGGTGTGGCTTTTCTTCCTGATCGAAATTGCACTTCGCTAAAAAGAAAAAAAAGCACAAACAATACGGAAATTAGTTTTAATGCAACAACAATAAAATGTTTGTATACCAAAGTGTTTCGAATTTTCACAAATTCACAAGCGATTGCGACTAATCAGACAATACACAGAGAACAGCGTTCTTTGTTAGAATTTGATGTGTAAATATTTAAGGTTAGGTTGAAAAACTAACCATATCGATTTGAATAGAGTGTAAGCACTTTTAATAAAATAGCAGCTGATTCAAGAAATTAGTCTGCTTAAGCTATAAACCACATTTTTTTTCTATAACAAAAAAAAAACTTAAAAACCAAAACGTATAAACAACCTAAGCGTTTTGCTGACACGTCGCTACTAAATAATTGCGAAGAAATGTTTCAGTCTGTTCGGAAGCTATGAAACAGATTCAAATATTTGTGCTCATACGCAGATTAAAAAAAAAAAAAAAAAACTGAGTTACTGCATATAGCAACAACAGCGACTGCAGAGGTGTAGAAAATAGTTTAGCGCACTTAGCTGCCGATGGTTTGAGCTTCGAATTAAAAAAAATTATTGAGCGCAATGTGGGAGATTTGCTTTAAAACGCCAACGAAAGAACGTGCGAAATCAGTGGGAAATTCATTCAAGCGTTTACCTTCGCTTAACTTCCATGCGAGCGTGTATGGTTTTGTAAATACATATAAATTTTCAAATTTCGTTATGCGCATTTGCTGTTGTTGTACCTCGTAATGGGGGTGAAACTAATAGATTTACTGATAAAAATTATATTTTGCAAACAACGAAATAAATTTCGACACAAATGATGTCGCAAAGGGAGGGTGAGTGTGCGTGTGTTTGTGTATATATGTAGGTTTGCAGTTTTGCAATTGGCATATGCAAATTACACGTACGAATATAGTTTGCCATTTCCTGTGTCCGCACACACGGCGTGGAGTGTTGCGGTATCAATGAACTTGCAAGGTGACGGATGAATGGGTGTTATGAATGAATGAAACAATAACCGTAACTGGAACGATAACCACGTGAAAAAATA
>NW_016207777.1:0-2045 GCF_001687245.7 Rhagoletis zephyria
AAGAAACGGATGTTGGTATAACACTGAGTGGGGTGGGGCGGAAATTGCTTGCGGCTGAGATTTACACATTTGTGTAAACACATTTTCAATGGTACAGGATAGTACGCCACCATTACTTCTGTTGAAGAGATTCTATAATGCTGAATTCCCTGAGGCTGAACCTTGGTTTAATACCAGCACTGAGCCCAGACACACACAATGTCGAATCTATACTGATGGCTCCAAAACTGACTTTGGGTCAGACTCCGAGGTCTTCATCAAAGTTAATGGGGATAAGCTTCACTTTTCTCTTGGGGAGTATGCTTCGGTCTTCCAGGCTGAGGTATTTGCAATCCTCAAGGCCATGGACTACGTAGTGGAAAATAGGTGGCTGGGAAGTAGTTTTTGTGCCTGCAGTAACAGCCAAGCTGCACCTAAGACAATGGCCAGCCTTCTAACTTCTTCAAAACTAGTTCGGCAGTGCAAGTCAGGACTGAATCATGTTGACAAACATATATAACGAGCTTGTTTTACTCTGGGACCCAGCTCACTCGGGAGTATCTGGAAATGAGACATATGATATTGCACTTCCACCTTCGGTCATCGAAGGCACCATCAGAAACTGAGAGAATATTTCGCTCAGCAATGACTGGGTTCTATTCAGAGGTTCTATCTAGTTTTTCGCTCTTACTGAGCAGACAACATGTTGGACTGCTGACTGGCACAAACACCTCACTTTGATAAGCATTTATAACAACTCCATTTTCCCATCCTGCCTTGAAGAGAATGAGAGGGTGGACCACTTTTTGTGCTTCTGCCCCGTCCTTGCAAGAATTAGGTATGAGACATTTGGCCGCGATGTGTTTAGGGACGAATACCTGAGCTCTTTGACACCAAACAATCTGCTTAGGTTTATTCGGAAATCGTGCAGATTTAAAAAAGATTAAATTTTATGTGGCATAGAAATGTGGATGATTTTGAAAGGGCTTTCGGGGGCGGCTACAGAAGAAGATATAATCACGAACCAATAGGTGGGAGACGAAAGCAAGGGNAAGGCTGTGATCATAAATGTATGAGAAGTACTATTTTCTTGGTTGAAACTACCACAAAACAACGGAAGAAAGTGCTTCATAACTAATTCTTGAAAAGGCGGGACAGAGGTCCATAAAGTGAAGCCCAGAAGAGAACCCTAATGAGGGTTTGATGATTGCCGATCACTGCCAGGTGTACTTTCTACGATAAGTGACTAGTCAGCAGTCCCACAAGTTGTCTGCAGTCTCATCTGCATGTCCAGAGTAACATGAGTTTCGCCAGAGTAACATGAGTTTCGCCGAGTTTCGCCCATCTGCGGTCCATCGAAGCCTCTCAAATATTCGAAATATTCACCCAGTTTCTGATGTTGACTTAGTTGACCAACTGGCACAGGTGGCGGGTCAAGGAATACCTCGACCGAGAACTCACTAGCTAGATGGCCTGATGTCTCATAACAAGGCACTCTCGAGTAAATCAAGTTCGTTATGTTTTCTAACTTAATTTAATCGTACCTTCCGATGCCTTGAATTCAGATTAGTGTAAACTCCTACCCCTCCGCCGATTTGCTACCACGTAGTCCATGGCCTGAGGCAAATTCCTCAAGATAGAAGTGAAGGCCTATCCCGTCACCTTCAATATAGACTTCAGATCATGTGCCTGTGTCAATAAATATTCTACAAGTTCGTCTTCGGGTTAAGTCAGCACTCAGCCTCAGGAAACCTAGTATTGTAGTATCTTTTGAGCAAACGCAATGATGGCATACTGTCCCTTGGTTTTATTTTAAGCCTACAAGTGGCCTTGAGGGCCTACCCGCCAATAAAGACATTAGTCTAAAAGTTGTCGAAGACGGGGATATCCCATTAAAGCCCAGGTCAATAGCTGCCAAAAATTCTATAAAAAAGGTGCTGCCTTGCATTCACATACTTAAACACTTATTAAATAATTTGTTTATATACAATAGCTATTTAGTAGACGAACCAAAGCAAAGAGAAACCGCAATTACGCAAAAGTTAAAAATTAAAATTTCAAAATGA
>NW_016207778.1:0-2044 GCF_001687245.7 Rhagoletis zephyria
AAGCCGTCGTCTTTAAATTGGTGTTGTAGGTACAACTGCGATGACTGCCACCTTATCCACCAGCAATGGTCGGTCACTCAATCGGGAGAAAAATGTCCATTCGAACATACGCATGTGGAGCAAAATCTTTGAGTGTTACAGAAGCCAAAATGCCGACCCGAGAAGCACGTTCGCACTCGACTGGACCAAGCGAGTGATCGAGAAAGCCAAGGCGATAAAAGTGCCGACGGCAAGTAGATTGCGCGTGCCTCTGTCGGCTCATAAGCAACAAAGCTTGCGTGGGAGATCTCACTCGAGTCAAGGCCGAGAACTGGAGCTGCGCCAAACATGTTCAGCGAAAAGGCCAACTCTATTACTTTGATGTAATGGACCAGTATAGAGAGGACGGAGTGGAAACGCGTGGTGTCGGCCATAGCATATGTTTTCTTAAAGGAGAGTAAGGCGTACTATGGTCTACCTCCAAGGTGTGAAAGCGCCGGACACCATGGACTCTTCAAACGGATTGCCTGTGCTTATGAACGGTCAGCTCGGTTACACATGGCTAAGGTACCCTTGGGTGGGAGCCATGCCGTGGAGGCCATGAAGAAGAAGGATTTACCCGTCGCTCACGTGTACTTGTCTGGCTTCTAGCCGAATTCTCCGTTCAGGGGTTTGAATAATTGATGAAATCCCCAAATTTTTCAATCCCAATCTTCCAGCGCACAACTTGAGTGTTATCAGGAATTGAATTTCATATGTGACGGTTTCCAAGCCCAGCGCAAAATCCATTGCTGGGATAATATTGACATCGTTGGCTTGAGACCCAAAGACGTCGGCGCAGCATTTTTCAGCTTAGAAATAGAAGTACTTTGTATAAACTGGAACCAATGAGCTCTTTCTTCACTCACATCTCCTGGCGGACTTAGTACACGAGAGACGGTCGATGAAATGTGGCATGCGCGAGCCTCTACATGAATGAGTATGGTCGAGAGGCTTGGCGTCAGAGTCGGTAGAATTTGTGGTATGCTCAAAACTAGTAATTTGATGTTTGACCTGCCTTTCCGTTGCATCTAATTATTTCCCAGTCAGACTTAGTACCCAGACTACAAACATATACAGTATCGGTCATATCTATAGCACGCCATTTCAAAGTGATATTGTGTGCCACTTATGTTTATTTATTAATTTTTAAGAATTTTCAATTAAAATATAGTTCATTCTCAGACAAACCCGAAACAAACCTAAGCTTAATAATTTGTAGAAAGCTACAAAAAAGTGCAACAAATTTTCACATAAATTTCAAACTTTTTTCTCGAAAGTGTTAGAATTTTTTTGAGTACACAGTTTTTTAGCCCCTTCAATTTTAGTCTGATAATGTACAAATTTGAAGTTGCTTCGAATCACCGTTTATTTTTTAGAATTTTTTTTGTCGCATTGGCTTCCATATAATGAATAAACTGAATATATTTGTATATGGAAGAAATCCGCAACACCTTTGGCGAAAAAAATTCTAAAAAATCAACGGTAACTTTTAGCCACTTGAAACTTGCACATTATCAGACTAAAATTGAAGGGGCTAAAAAACTGTGTACTCAAAAAAATTCTAACACTTNTTTTATTGAAAATTCTTAAAAATAAATAAATAAACATAAGTTGCGAACAATACCACTTTGAAATGGCGTGCTATAGATATGACCGATACTGTATGTACATACATATTGCAAGAAAGTGCGTTGCTGATGAGTTGGCTAAGAAAGGGAGAAAAGATAGAGTGGAAGTTTTTTTTACTGCATGTGACTATTTTTAGGCAGATGTGCGTGGTGTGAGCTCAAATAATGCTGTATGCAAACCAGGATGTTTTCAATTGCTTTGTCTTACAAAACTGAAAGTCAGCGGGAGAGGATGAAGAGCTTTTCTGGGGATGGTGAGTGTATTGACCGAACACTGTTCCTGTTCGATGCGTATTTCGGCGGTGAGACCACCGGATACTCACTAGCTCAGCTGCTTAGAGGACGGTGACGGACAGTAATCTCAGCACTTTGCGGTAAACTGCCCAGCTTTTGCA
>NW_016207779.1:0-2044 GCF_001687245.7 Rhagoletis zephyria
ATTTAGGGCCTTTCTATATTAAGGTAACGATATGTATGTATGTGTACATATATGTATTATGAACCCATTAAGACAACAGAAAAAAAAATCAAGAATAACACACACACACACATGTACACATACGTTGCCACTTTGGCTAGCTGGTTGACAGCAGCAACAGTGACATGCCAGGAATGCCAGGACACCCACATATGCATGTATGCATGTATGATGAGAGCTACATATTAGGGCATACATACATATGTACGTATGTAAGTGTTTGAGTGTATGTTTGGGTACGTGTACATTAGAGTGACTTAATTAGGCATCATGACAATTACATATCCATACATACATATGAGGCTAAAACTTGTAGCAGCGCAAAGTCAAGAAAGCGTGCCAAGCATGACTGCGTAAAAACGGTGAGAGCAAAAACACATTGCGCATGAAGTCGGAAAAAATTTGTTGCAAGTAGCACCGTGCGACACGATTTTGCACCCATGAAAAATAAAAACTGATTTAAGTTTTGTAAACAGTGACGCAAGGAAATTTTGGATATCAAATTTCATAAAAGTCTGAAAAGTTTTTAAAAAAACCATACGACATATTGGTTTCACAATTTTTATTTTTTGAAAACTGATTTCAGTTTCGTTGTCAGCGATCCAAAAAAAATATTGGATATTAAATTTCATAAAAAATCTTAAAATTTTTTGAAAATCCATCCGCCATATTGGATTGGCAATATTTAATTTAAAAAAAATACTGACTCGAGTTTTGGAATTAGCGACACAAAGAAACTTTGGGCATAAAATTTCATACAATTTAGGCAATTTTTTAAAAATCAAAACATTTTTTTTTGNATACAATTTGCACATGAAATTTCATAAAAATATGAAATTTTGTTAAAATCCTTCGATCTATTAAAATTTCCGAAAACTGATTTCAATTTTGTAATCAGCGACTCAAATAACTTTTGGATATCTTAATTCATAAAAAATCAAGTTTCATAAAAATTTTAAATTTTTTTAATCCATCTTATTGGATCCGCAATTTTTAATTTAAAAAACCTGACTTCAGTTTTATAATAAGCGACTCAAAGAACCTTTGGATATCAAATTTCTATTAAAATTTTCGAAAACTGATTTCAATTTTGTAATCATTTGGATATCTTAATTTATAAAAAATCAAGTTTCATAAAAATTTTAAATTTTTTTAAAAATCCATCCATCTTTTTGGATCCGCAATTTTTAATTTACAAAAACTGACTTCAGTTTTGTTATAAGCGACTCAAAGAACCTTTGGATATCAAATTTCATAAAAATATTAAATTTTTTTTTAATTCTTCCGCCATAATTTGGATTTCATAAAAGTCTTAATTTTATTTAAATCCATCCGCCATATTGGTTTCATAATTTTCGTTTTTTGAAAACTGATTTCAGTTTTGTAATCAGAGGCTCAAAGATCCTTAGGTTATAAAATTTCATAAAAATCTGATGGCCTTATTCATAAAAAATAAAGTAGCTTTATAAAAGGTTTATAAATTGAAAAATGTATGAAAACGTCAATTTATAAAGCTCTTTAAACCTACTTTATTTTTTATGAATAAGGCCATGAGAGTTTAAAAAAAAAATCCATCAAATTCATAATCAGCCAAATATCGAGTACTTTTTTGTCGCTACTTTCCGAAAATACTTGATATATTCGTGGGTAGAAGAAAATCTTAATTTTGTCAGACGGTGTACTTAGTATGTAAGTGTGTATTTGCTGGTGAAAAAATAAATAAAAACAAGTAAGAGCAGCGCTGTCTTCGGCTATGCCGCCATATATCTCCTTTATGTAGGAAACTAAACCCAATAAATTGTGTTACCGGTTTACATACCGATCACATAGCAGTGAAAATCACTTAGATTGGTGCCATATAAATTATATCTTCCATACCTCTGATTGTTTAGATACGATTTTTTATATAAGTATGTAACTCCTCTATCGATGTATGCAGATGTACTCAAAAGCAGTAATCTGTCAAAGTAAAATTTGCAGATGTTCATGAAAGGTATGAAGCCTT
>NW_016207780.1:0-2044 GCF_001687245.7 Rhagoletis zephyria
GACGCAATACCCCGAAATAGGTGGGCCACTTACTAAACCGTACCCAAAGTTTCTATTGAAAATGAGCCTGGACGTTGTTTTCAAGGTGGTTATAATGAAAGTAAAAATTAAGGCTAGCCACTGATAAACTTATGTACGCGTGGGTGTGTGAAAATGTGAAATAAGTGCTATTTGTCATTGTCATTTATTAAACAGGAAAATTAGTACAGTAAGATTTTGAATCTTTTATCTTTTAGATGAAATAGCAATTTAACTGCTTTGCATTGGTATCAGTGGATATTAATGGAGTTAGAGAGGTAAGTTGAACATTATACAAATATACAAGCCTTTAATTGACTCAACAAGTATGTATGCTTGTATGTTAGGGCTGCTCAATTTTTATGGGAGATTTTTTCGACTATGCGCGTAAAGCACAGATGGATTATACGTGCAATTTTTTAGCCAATTNTGTCGTAAAAAAGTGCTTAAATTTTGTATAAAAACTTACTATAAGGGGTTGTTTGGTGTGACAAATTCATTTCTGCTCTTTTTTCTTGAATTTCCCACCAGAGGGCGCAACAGTGAAATTTTGCACAGCTTCTTCTAAACCCATTTTCGTCATTTGGCAAACTCCAAATTGATTTTAACCTATGGTTTCTTCGGCAAATTGGCCCGCCCTAAAGTATGTACATATGTATGTACATATGTTTATACTTATTCCTCGGGTAGGCCGATATCAGAGCTGCGGTTTACATTAGTTCTGTTCGCTATGCAAAAAACATGTACAAGCTGGTACCAATTGTTACATAATCGCGTTCGTTTGGACAAAAAACTTGCAAGTTGCAAATTCGTGCTGGGAAAAATTTTGCCAGCAAGAATTTGCAAGCAGGATTGTGGCACACGGTTGCATTTTGTCAACAATAATTTAAATCAACAAGTTTGTTAAGTTTAAAAATGTACAATCTAGCCGCGTTTTAGTAATGAAAGAAGTGTGTAAATATTTGTTTATTCAATTAATTTAATAATTGATTTGAAAGGTACTCTGTTGAAGAAGCTGTATTTGTAATCGGAAAGTAGGTGACACCGATATAGGGAATCCGATAGTGAATAGTACAAAAAAATTAAATAAATATACGTATATGTCCTGTTTTGTTTCCCACTTGAAAAAAAAAATATTATGTTCTAAATGCAACCGTGGACGCAAGGTGGCACTGCAGCTTGCACATTTCTTCAAAAAAGTGTTAAACAGCTTTCTCGAAGTTAGAATTTCCTCCTGCCGAATTCCCCTGGGAGTTAATTATTGGAGAATTTCTTTCTCGGGAGAAATAAATTCCCGGAGAACAAACTCCCCGGGAGTATTTAGAATTGGGCTGAGGAAGTTTCTCTCTTTGGGAGAGTAAGTTGCCTTATTCTCTGAATTTTGTTACTGGCTAATTCTCACTGGCTTTTCCAAACGAACACAATTTTAAATAAAGTAAACTAAAATGAAATACCGTTGCAAGTAATGAATAATTAAAAAAAATTAAAATAAATTAAAAAATATGTACATATACATATGTATGTATATATGCATTTGTAACAAATTAAACGAAAAATTATATCAAATAAACGAATTAAAATAACATGAAATGGTATGAATAGAAGTGGAATGCCCATTTAACAAACTTTTTCCAACATTACATTCTGGTATCCAGTGCGCCAAAGGAGCACAGCTGAAGAAGTGTATGGCATCGAGCGCCATCAAACATGTTCGCACCCATCAAAGTACATAGTTGGAACTGTGTGCGTATCCAACGACTTCCCCAACATGAACGAAAAAAAACATCACACAATGCCAAACAATACTCCCAACTCACGTGCGCCTATGTATGTGTACATTATTTATAAATATATATATATATGGATATGCGAGTGAGATACATTTGTAACTGGTCGCTTGCAACAAAAGAACTCCGGTTTTTTTGTTACTGCTGTCGCTCGACGGCGTTGCTGGCGCTGTAGTTGTGTGCGTATTTCGTATCCCTGCAAGAAAGATACTGGTCAAATGATTAGTAAAATGACCTGG
>NW_016207781.1:0-2044 GCF_001687245.7 Rhagoletis zephyria
CCCATTGGTTCACTTCACCCAACTCGTTGAAATGTCGCTTTTGTCCCGGTGCTGTAGGCACTATGCTTGACTGTCCTATAAACATATCCTCACAATTTTCATATTTAATTGTGGGTTCCATTTCTAAGCGAGTAGCAAAAACTGAACTTATGTATGGCTACAAATACTTTAATTCGACGAGAATTTTATCTTATCGATTTTGTAAAACACTAGAAAACAATTATTTCGGTTTTAACAATGGCGTTTGCGGAGTTGCCAGATGCTTACATAACAGCTTATGAAGGAAAATTATAACAATAGTTGCGGTTTGTCAAACATGACAAAATTTCCCTTTAGCACAAACCTGTTTGAAGGTTTGACAAGCCGTTTGAGGGAACCTGAACAAAAATCAAAATTTCTCAATTTTCCGGCTTCTAACAAGGTGAATTTGTACAAGGTAAAATTATGGGCACATTGAGAATCAGTACAAAACAAAATTACAACAAACACATAATTTTGACAAACAGTACACATTCACCTTGAAATCAGCAACTCCGGTAACACCACCTTATAAGAATTCCCCTGCAAAAATCGCGACTACTCCATGCATGCATGTAAAGAGTACTCCCGAAGGACCACTCCAAAATTAACCACAATTCATATAAAAAATATGGTCCAATTAACATTGCGATGTCCTAGGGCAGGACCATATACTCCATCTCTGCATTACATCAGAGTAGCACAAAACTACTCCTAACATACTCCAATGACATTGTTGTTATATTTTTTCGTTTGTACACGCTTTTGTTCTTCACTTCGCAGATGCTTTTTTTGAAATGAATAAAAACCAAAAACAAAAATTAAAAATTACATGTTGCCTCTGACGACATTCGAACCCGAACATGCTGGGATCTAAGAAATAATAGCTAGCATCTCTACACGTTTAGCTACAGCCAGACATGCAAATGTACTTTCAAATGCTTAACTTCAATCACATTTCGTTACAACACGAGCAGTTATCGGGTAACAATAAGCTGGTGCAGAGACACAAGTTGGCCCGCTACACCATGACAGAGGAGCACTTTTGTAAGTACTCCAATATACCACANTATTTTTTATCATTTTACACAAATTCACGATCAGGGCCACACGGCAACACTCGATTAGTTTGACAGCACTTGCAGAAGAAATAAAAATTGCTAGTGCAGCACGAGCAAGTTGAAATATATTTCCGAAATCGATTTTCGCTCTTGCAGTTGCAGTCCCACCTTGCAACTTTTATTTCTGAAACTGATTTCCGAAAGGTGACAGAAAGATCTTTCTGGCTGTTCACACATCGAAATAAAATTGCTCTTTCTCAATTTGACAGCGAATTGCGTGCGAAAGACGGAAATAGTGCCACGTCTGACAGGCTCTATAGACTACATGGTCCAACGATTTTTGCAGGGTCGCCTTGGCCTCCAAGTTATAATGTGATCAAAGCGCTTGTGTTGTGTATGGTAAAATCGAATTATATACATCAATAACTTCACCGCGAAAAGACATAGGAGAGAAAAATGGAAAGATACCATTTAAATTAAGAACCGGAGAAAACTGCAACTCGCCGCTTGTATGAGTCGTATTTGAACGTTGTATGGCGAAATAGGAAAAGCCGGTTTGAAGTGTTAGTGGTATCCACCAAAATGGGCAATTGGCCTGCCACTCTGGAAAAAGAGCGGATGAGCCCAAGCAACGAATGTTGACAACAGTCGCTGCTTGAGCTGATCTTTTTTTTTCCAGACTGCCAGGCCACTTGCTCCCTTTGGTGAATACCACTAATATATTTCACAAGATACTTGTGTGGTGTATTTCGCACATTACACAATGTGATGGAGGAATTTTTCTCCGTAAAAATTTCCTTTTGTGAAAATGCAACGCTGCATAGTAAGATAAAGATATAAAAAAGAATAACAAAAAAGGGAAGTAAATGGTAAACGATAAATTAAAAGAAAACAAGTATACAACAGAAAAAGTCGCGAAAGTTATCGCAGCATCTTACATCTAATTCGGAAATCTTGAAATTCCT
>NW_016207782.1:0-2044 GCF_001687245.7 Rhagoletis zephyria
TAGTTCTGGTGATCTTTTGAAAATACCACTTACTAAGGATAGTTTTTTTGAATATGCTCCATTGCCTTTTCGTAAAGTATTTGTGATTTCAGTTTGCGGGACTAGATTTCTGTAGGTATTTCTAAAGTCGATTTGCATGGTAAGTACCCGGCTTTCCCATAACCGATGCCACCAAGGATGTTTTTGCGAAACTTTACCGAATCCGAATTAGTTTTTGCACTATTTTGTTAAAGCAAACGAAACATGGATCCATCACACTACACTAGCGACAAACGAAAATTCAAGAGAGTGAGTTTTTGCGTGTGAACGTACTCAGAGATGCTTACGGTGTAATTTACTTCGCTTAGCTTGAAAAGGATTAAACCGACCACCGGTGAATGCTACTCAGTGCTTTTGGACATATTCGGTATTAGTTTAAAGCAGAAATGACCTCATTTGGCAAAGAAAAACAGGCTGTTCCATTACGGCAATGCACGGGTGCACAAGCGTGTAGTCACAAATGTAAAAATTCTTAAATTGGGCTACAAATTGTTTATTACCCCATCCAGAATATTCTTCCGATTTAGCCCCCAGCGACTATTTTTGTAACATAATAAAGAGGACATCATGCTGACCAAATTCGCTGAGCAAAGTGATATTGCGGGTCTATGAGTTTTATTTGATTTGCACTAAAGGGTAAAGGAGTCTGCACTCCAATCCCAAATTTTCGTTTCTTCCATGGTACAAAATATATTTGATGTTACACTCAACTCTGCACAGGTGCATATTTTTTCATACTTATCCTTGTCATGCATTTCCTAATATTGTCTATAGGCAAACATGATCCAAAGGGGCTCGAAAAAGCTCTCGAAGTTTGTAATATTTAAGAAGAGAGGACATACCCAAAACTATCAGTATGCTAATGAGCAGTTGTCTTATAGGTAACGGTTCGAAATATCGTTTCATAGATGCTGCAAAAACTATGAGCAGAAATAGATATGTAGTTTCTGTTCTTCAATTTAACTGCATTGCACTGTCGAAAAACCGATTGCGGTTTCTCGGGTCTCCATTCTTTGAGAGCCTATTTAAAGTGGCGGATGCAAATAACAAAAAAAAACAGTCTGGTGATCGTCAGAGACTTTTAATGATTCGGCAAGGGGAATTGGAGATTCAAGTCGTAGTATGAGAACAGACCTTCCACTATGGCGGCCATGTGTATGTCAGCGGCAGCCTCACCTACCTATCTACCTTTAATTGTATAGTTAATGAAATCTTTGATTTTTACTATTTTTTTTTATTTGGTTTTCATCAGAAAAATGCATGCGAAACTCTGTTCAATCAAGCACTTATGCGTATTTTGTAAAATAAATTGTTGCGTATACGCCACGTCACACCATCAGCGTAAAAAATCTCGCAGTGCCCATGCGAAGCACGTCTTCTTGCACTACTTACTTCCGCTGCACAATTTATTTCTCTAATAAAGCAAAGAAGAAAATGCGAACGCACACATACCGAGTATTATACATACAAACAAACATCTGTGCAAATGTATGAGGCGAAGTACAACGGGTATGCTAAGATGTAGTGTAATGGCAATGCTGTTGGCTAAACAAACGAATGTTTTATTGGTACAATAGAAAAATATATTTGTTTTTGTATTGGCTATACTCAAAGCTACATACTTCGATTTCTAAATACTTACACATACATGTACATAATATATGCATGCATGTGTGCTGTACTTATACGCTTACACTCTTAACATAAAATCCTTCAATCATTTCGATATGTGCTGTGAGATTATCCGGCAGCTGTGTTTGCTCAGCAATGCTATGAAGTGATGTTGCAAAACTAAGAAGTATAAAACGCAGAAGTGTGAGGAAGGACCAATGGAATAGCTCAAAGGGTTGCAAGGGAAGTTGGAAAAATATATACGCATGTAGTATTATCAAAGTATAGAAATAGATGAAGTAATGTTTACACACTCACATGTAAACGAGTGTGCCTGTTTTTTCACTAACACCACTACTACGTAGATAAAATAAATTCATCTGTCGCCGAAATG
>NW_016207783.1:0-2044 GCF_001687245.7 Rhagoletis zephyria
CTTCTTCTGCTACACTTTAGCATACTATTCTTCTTTTTCACTAAACACTACCACCACCATCACTACCAAAAACACTGGCGCCCGATGGCCTAGTAGTATTAGTGGTACAACTTCGGCACTGCACTGAACTAGCTTGTGGCTAGCTTGTGCGTCCCTAGCGCCACTTCCTAATTAGGTCGTAATTAAATTCGCATCTCGCAAAGAATTCGCGAGGCTTCTCTCTCTCTCTTTTTCTCTTTCCTTCACTCATTCTCTCTCATGCCATTCTGTACAGCAGAGAGAAAGACAGGCAACTCTAGCTACAACGTCTGGTCGGTGCCTGCTGCTGCTGATGCTGATGCTGCTTCATTGTCAGTGATGGTCGTGGTGGCCAGCATTCACTGCACCAACTACGAAAACGGCGGCAGCGGCAGCGGCAACGGCAGTTTCAGCACCAGCCTGAATTCCAATTCTTTGACTTAATGACTTCTTTTGTCATTGCCACTAATGAGCCCTGTGTCCGAGAGGAAGAAGCTGAAGCTGATGCCGCCGAACTGAACGGTGGCAGAAGGGAGAAGGGAGAATGAGAAGCGTCTTTAGTGTTGCGGCCACACTGTCTACTGCTGAGCAGGAGCTCTTTCAATGAAGGCTCCCAATGGCAGGCAGGCAGACAATCCTATCGCCTGCCANATGAGAAGCGTCTTTAGTGTTGCGGCCACACTGTCTACTGCTGAGCAGGAGCTCTTTCAATGAAGGCTCCCAATGGCAGGCAGGCAGACAATCCTATCGCCTGCCAAATTGTTCGCCACTGGTCACTACTACTGGCCACCAGAATGGACACCACCGCCACCACCACCGACGTCAGTGTGGCAAACTCATTATGATTTATTGCTATATCGAGGAAGGAGAGTCAGGATACTGCTGATGCCCCCATCTTCCTATCCTATCCTAACTCACTCATTTTTCCCCCATTCACCCGAGATTCTAATTTTCTCTGGGTGAGTGTTTGCCTGTTTGCCTGGCTGGCGCAAGGGTGCCAACGCGTCGATGACGCCTTTCCAGCGCAAGGGGATCATCATTAGGCGGTGGTGATGGTGGGGAGATGGCTGATGGGTACTCACACACACACAGGTCAAAAGGTCGTTAGTATTCGAAGTGCGTCCGGGTGTCTGTGATAGCATTCAGGCAGAGAAAAGGAGAGGATAGGGAGAATCTGCTTTTGGTGCTTTTGCTGCCTATTCTTTCCCCTCTCCTGTGCACATAGCCAGCAGACCACACGGCCAATTGGATTCATTTAAATCTATTAATCCATTTGCAGTCTCTCTTCGTGTGTGTGTGTGTGTCCTCTATATCTCCTCATTCAGTTTTTGGGTGCTCTCTTCCTGGTCTTCATTGTCCACTTCAAACTTGTCGGCTTGTCTATGCCGCCCCATTTTGTTGTTGGGTACCCTCCGCTACCAGCACCAGCAGCAGCCCAATCATCATCAGGACAAAACAGCAGCGGCACTAGCAAATCACGCTAATGGCGCAATCAGGCGGTTCTGGTCAGGAGAGGTTGCCAATGAGAGAGAGAAAGAAAGACATTGACGAGGTGGTGGTCAGTGCACGTGGCGTGTCCTGTCTTTGGCGGTGGCGGTGATAACAATGGTAGTTTTGGGCAGATAGCAGCAGCAGTGCACTTTGCTCTTCTGTGTTCTAGCCGACCAGGATAATAATGAAGACCAGTGGCACACGACCTGGCACTCATTGGTCTGACTGGACGCTTCGCTGATGATGNCCGCCCCATTTTGTTGTTGGGTACCCTCCGCTACCAGCACCAGCAGCAGCCCAATCATCATCAGGACAAAACAGCAGCGGCACTAGCAAATCACGCTAATGGCGCAATCAGGCGGTTCTGGTCAGGAGAGGTTGCCAATGAGAGAGAGAAAGAAAGACATTGACGAGGTGGTGGTCAGTGCACGTGGCGTGTCCTGTCTTTGGCGGTGGCGGTGATAGCAATGGTAGTTTTTGGCAGATAGCAGCAGTGCACTTTGCTCTTCTGTGTTCTAGCCGACCAGGATAATAA
>NW_016207784.1:0-2044 GCF_001687245.7 Rhagoletis zephyria
ATTAAATCACAAAAGGGCAATCGAGTGTGTGCTAAATCCGAAAAATATTAGAAAAGTTAAAGACAATTTGAAAAAGAATTCAGCTTAATATAGAATTCTGCACTTCTTTTTGTATTAAACGCAGGTCCAGCTAAAGATGCCACGACGCCCCGGGCGTCCAAATGGAACGAGGCACCCTTTGATAATAATCAGCNGTGCTGAAATAAGTAGACGACGAAAACTGTCGAACACTAACCAGTGCTGCCAAGTTTTTCCGTTTTAATACAATAGTCGAGTCGAAATTTTAGGCAATCATATGAAATTTTCGATACGATTCGACTCCCGACAAACGACTTGCATTCGACATGACTTTCGCAATGATGCTGAATATTCAAACATTTGAAACTATTGCAGCGCTATGAGTAAAATGTTGTTCTCTCGCTGTCAAAACATTCCTGAGACTTTAGTTTCCAAATTGTTCTTCTAGAAAAAATTTCCTAAGACATTGCTCCCGTTTTGTTCTTTGCCATTGTTTTCAATTGAGAGCGTCTATGTAATTATTTTAAGGCCTTAATCTTTGTAATTTTGGATATCGTACTGTACCGGTTGACGTGATATGGAAATGAATTTTACGCCGTTTCCTTTCATCGCTATGTTTGGCACGATCCCGGTCGGGATCTAAGCGTCGTACAAAAATAATGTTCGTACAAAAGTTGTGGGGAATTAGAATCTCTACAACCTTGGAATTTCAATATGCTACGTATTTTCAACAGAAATTGTCGAAAAATGGCGAAAACCGTGACAATGCGAATTTTTTTCGCAGTGTTTGCTAATTACACTGGTTTACAGCAAAAATGTTCAACTGAAGCCACTATCCAATTTCTATGTAGAATTTCTCGGTGATTCCGAAAATCTAGTTAATTTGTTTTTCTATGGCTACGTTGCCGAGATATTTGAAATTTACCGTTATTCAGCTCAAAACAAAAAGTGGTTTCACTTAATCACGTATATCTTACGAACCAATTTAATCTTAAAATGAGATAAGGCAAATGAAAGCTAATAAAATTCTCCATAAACCATTTATACATCACTTTCCGATAGGACTAATAGTTTCTGACAAATTAATTACTTATTTTTTTATTAAAAAAATTAAAAAAAATCAAACTTTATGTTACTCATACGTCACGTACACCTGAGTAACACTCGGCAGGCAATGGCAAACCTCAGTGTATTTCTGCCATGAAAAACAGCTTCTCATAAAAATAAAATCGCCGTTCGGAGTAGGCGTAAAACTGTAGGGGACCTTTGTGTGACAGTATCAAGGCGCACGCCACAAATCGGAGGAGGAGCTCGGCCAAACACTAAAATATGTGTAAGCGCCAATCTATTATTATTATAACTTGATTTCATTGTAACAGAACAGGCTTTAGCACAAATGCAAAGATTTGGCACAGAGCCAGTTATATTTTAATTTTTTCATTACAAAAATAAGAAAAAACTGGAATGATTAATTTATTTGTTGTAATTAACTCGATTTTCGGAATCACTAAGCAATTGTACATAGAAATTAGATAGTGGCGTTTGGAGAACGAAAACCGAACTAAAATTTGTGATCCACTGTTATTCATAATGCAAAAAGCTTTTTTTTGAAAAATCTTCTTTATAACAAATGTGAGAAATTAAATTCTCTACAAATTTGTATTTAACCTCTTTTTACGAAAAATCCAAAATAAACTTGCAAATCGCAAAAACCCAAAAAACTTAAAATTCTAGATGACGGTATGTTGCCATATGAAATTTAGGGCCAAGACTATGGATCCATGATCTACGTGCCAAACAGAAGTAAACTGCATTAAAAAATCGCTGTTACATAGCTTTTTTTTTTCTTCGTACCAATTTCATCTACTTTTACTGGGCTAAACTTTTATTAGAGTGGCCCCGTTTTAGTTTTCTAAGTCTGCTTTAAAAAGCACTTTTTATAAGCTTTCCGATAAAATATTAATTTTAGTGGAAAAAATATCGTCGCTTAAAGTATAAAACCGCGTATCGTCATTCTGCAAAACCG
>NW_016207785.1:0-2044 GCF_001687245.7 Rhagoletis zephyria
ATTTTAATGCTTGCTGTAATTAGTTGAGTGCGAACTTTAATAGCAATGCATCCGCATATTTAATGTTTGCACCGAAGCAGTTCATTAGGCAATCAATTCTTCAATTTTTGGAAAGCTTCCTTTCATTTATGTACTTAAATTTTTTTTAATTTTATACATATGTATGTATGTGTATAAATTAGAGTGGTCCTTAAATGTAGCAAGCAAATTTTTACATCAGATTTCCTAAGTCTCCACCCTAACGTCGATAGTTACTTATATATTTTGATCCCGATCGAAGTCGGTTAAGGCGTGTCGCACAGGGGTCAAAGTTCAGATTACCCTATGAAGACATCTTAGCCGACTCCATTCGGGAGCAAATATTAAAAAAATCAAATATCAAAAAATCAATTTAAAAAAATGTTTGAAACTGTGTTGGGTGTTATTCTCTTTATTTGCAGTTATATTTACTTCGTTACTGTTGGAACACATGCACATATATATGTATTTACATTAATGTCGCTTTTTCCTTTGCGACTTCCACGAATTGTTTGTTATTTACCATTTATTTATAGCTTAATAACTCTAATTGTTGCTGAAATTGTATAAATGCCACCAGTAAAAGTTACTACTCATTCATTTATTTGGCTTTATTTACATACATACATACATACATAGGTATTCGTAAACAGTGGCGTAATTGGCGAAGTTGGTTGAACGTAGGAGTCTCTCCATGGCTTATGAAGAGACTATTATTCCCTAATAAGCGATTTTTTGAGCCCCTAAATACGTCTTAAGTTATGATAAATAAACAGGAAATCGGGATGTTTGGCCAAAACACCGATAAATGAGCAGGAAAGGAAGTTACTCATACGCCACATACATCTGAGTAACTTGCTTTTCTACCCACATTTCATACAAAAAATCTTTGCGCATTTTATTTGACCCCTCATTATATCTTATTTATCNTAGTACAAATGCAAAAATTTCCACGGAACCTGTTTTTTTTTTAGATTTTTCTTCTGTTAAAGTTAGATTTTTTGCATTTTTTCACTAAAAAATAAAAAAGCTGGAATGATTAATTAATTTGTCAGAAACTATAAGCCCTATCGGAAAATGATGTATATACGGTTTAAGGAGAATTAGCTTTCATTTGCCGTTTTTTATATTATATTTTTAAATTGGTACGTAAGATATACGTGATTAAAAGGAACCAATTTTTGCTTTAAGCTGAATAACGGTAAATTGAAAGTATCTCGAAAACATATCCATAGAAAAAAAAATTAACTCGATTTTCGGAATCACCGCCGCATCCATAGAACATTTTTGCTGTAAACCAGTGTAATAAAATGACACTAAGCTAACTTCTGAAACTGCTTTTTAATGTCTAAGGTACAATGTCAGATGGCCTACTTAAGTAGAGATTATTGATTAAGGCACTCCGCACATTAAGCGCCTAGTCATAGTAGTGTAATCGCTCCAGCATACTAAACTATGAAGCTTTTATGCCGAACACATGTATTTCAATGAAGCTCTGTATATTACGATTCATAATCACATTTTCGCCTAATCATAAAAGCTTCATGAATCGAAACGCCAAACATTGTATGGCGCTTGCCGTTTTGAAATCGTCATTTGTTCACTTTTTTGTGTTGGAAATAAAAACTATTTGCCATTTCAATTTCAATAAGAAATGTGCTAGAACTCGTGCCAATTATAATAAACCATAAGCGTTCATGCAGTATTTTATTGCAGAAATATCCGCGAAAGTGGATAATAGTTGATAATAGAATGGCGCTTACACATATGTTAGTGTTTGGCCGAGCTTCTCCTCCGATTTGTGGCGTGCGCCTTGATGTTGTCACACAAAGCGGAGGGACCTACAGTTTTACGCCGACTCCGAACGGCGATTGTATTTTTATGAGAAGCTGCTTTTTCATGGCAGAAATACCCTCGGTGGTTTGCCATTGTCTGTCGAGGGACGACCGCTGTTAAGAAAAAACCTTTTTTCTATACTATTTTGCGATGTTGCTTTGACCAGGGTTTGAACCCAGGTGCTGCGGAG
>NW_016207786.1:0-2044 GCF_001687245.7 Rhagoletis zephyria
TGTACGAGTATGTAGATAGTATATGCGTGCGTATTTCAAGAATTTTTACTGCATTTCTCAAAATATTTACCTCGCAGCAAAAAAATTTCGCTTGATACCACAACATATATGTATATGTACATGACCAGGCTTCCGGCTTGCAACCCAATTTTTTATGATCACGAACGCGTGATTTCTTCATACAGCATCGCGAAGTAGCATAAATTGACTTGCCCCCAATTGCAACAAAGTACGTACGTACATACATACTAGAGGTATACGCCGCCGGGCCACGCCGCCGCCGCCGCCGTTCTTGGTCATTTCACACGCGCCGCCGCCGAGTTACGAAAATATCGGCGCGGCGGCGGCGGCGGCGGCGTTCGGCGCCTAAGGAATTTTGTACAAAATTTTCATATTGTATGCACATTTAAATACATCGTTTGAAGGAACTAAATACTACTCGTATAAAAACACTATTTTACGAAATGAAAATTACATTTTTAAAAGGAGTTTTTTTTGCATAACTTGGGCCACTGAACATTAAAAAAACAGCGTAACTCAGAAAAAACATATGTAACACGTTTTTCGATCGAAAGTGTTTATTACAGTTAAATTAGGGTCGAATACTGGTAATCTGACGATTTTTTCCGCAGTAGAAATTTTTTTTCAATACTACAACAATACTACTTTTTTAAATACTACATCAACAAGAAAGTTATACTTTAACGCCAATATCTCAGAAAGCTGTTTTAACAGAAGCGCCCTTGTTGCATCTAACTCCCCAATTATTGGAGATAAAACAAAGACTAGTTGATTTTCCTGTGTTTTTTTTTAACATTTTAAACAGAATTTTAATAAAAAGCAAACACTTTTTTTGCAAGTTTTTACATTAATAAGTTACTTTATTCTGGGGTCCCACAGACGTATACAAGAAATAGGTGGCTGTGTAAAAATTACGTTAGTATTCCTATGTAGTGGTCAAACCCCAGGAAGGTTTTGCTCTCGCGCATCGCAATATTTTCTACACAGAATTAAAGTCCCCCGTTTTGGTAAAAATTACTATTATTTTGCATTACATTCTGCTCTCCTTAGAAAAATTTAGCGCTTAATATATTAGTGGAAATTTTAACTATTTNACAGAATTAAAGTCCCCCGTTTTGGTAAAAATTACTATAATTTTGCATTACATTCTGCTCTCTTTAGAAACATTTAGCGCTTAATATATTAGTGGAAATTTCAACTATTTATAAGTCATTTTGCAAAAAGTGGTTCAAAAAGGCCCGTTTCGGGTGGGATGTAGATAGGTTAAACTTTTGGAAAAAAGTAGGCCAACCTTATTTTCAATATATAAATAGATAGTTGGTTGGGTATGCTACTACGACCAGTAGGTCTATTGGACCCCATAATAATATATAACCCGCAAAAAATTTTAAGAACTCCGTAAATTAACATAACGGTTGATAAGCTTATTGCAAAAATTTATTGATAGCGACATAAATTACCCCAATAACTTAACCTTTTAATTTTTTTATTTCTTTAAATTGAAATAGTGCATACGGATTTGCAGAGTACATATCTGTGTTCATATGGAAAAGTAGCTTATGTCGAAAGGCTGGCTTTAGTATAAATCGGCATTCGCAGCATACGATTGCGAATGACTCACTGGCGCTAAGACGTTGAACAACTTTTGGCAAATAAACGTGGAAGAAATAGTTCCGATACTAGCAAGGCAATATTCTTATTAAGTCTCATCAAAAAATTCCTTGCCGTTTAAAAAATAAAGGGATTGCCGCATTATACTAAAGCCAACCTTTCGACATAAGCTACTTTTCCATACGAACACAGATATGTATGTATATTAGGGTGCTCACCGAAAATCGTTTTTTTGTACGTTAGTACTACATATTTTCAAATTGTGGAAATTATCGATGGTCAAATTTTAAAAAATTCTTTGAAATTCAAGCAAAAATAGTCATTCAAAAACNCGCCGTTTAAAAAATAAAGGGATTGCCGCACTATACTAAAGCCAACCTTTCGACATAAGCTACTTTTCCATACGAACACA
>NW_016207787.1:0-188 GCF_001687245.7 Rhagoletis zephyria
GCCGCAACAAGGTTCTCAAGTCGCTAGCCGGCAGTACTTGGGGCAAAGAAAAAGAAACGTTTGCTGGCAACATACAAGGCAATAGGCCGGCCGGTTTTGAACTAATCAGCGCCAGTGTGGTCGCCAGGGACTAGTAGGACGCAGTGGACGAAGCTACAGACGGTACAAAATACGGCACTTAGGACAGC
>NW_016207787.1:253-2044 GCF_001687245.7 Rhagoletis zephyria
CAGACAGCTGCTTGCAGAGGAGCCCTCGCCTAGGCACGTCAGGAGGCATCTATATGAACTGACGGACGAAGTCCAGAGGTTCATTAAGCAACCTCTGGACCCGACAGCGTACAGACAGGCCCTGAACGGCATTCACAGGGACTCAGTCTCGAGTTATGTAGACTCTAGCTAAGAAATCTTCTTTGAAATCCAGCAAAAACCACGCCCACCTCCCATATAACGGTAATTTACAGAAACACCAAAACTGCGATAAATCAGTAACTAATGAAGCTAATTCACTTAAGATAGATGATTGCAATAACCACTTAGATGAAAATTAGATTATTGTAAATTTTTGGACTTGGGCGTGGCGCAGCACAGTGGTTCAAAATTGGCATTTTGTGTTCAAAACTCACTGGAGCCTTCATTTTTCACTCAATTTGATTAATTTTTTATTTTTTTTCAAATAGGAGCTAATAAAATTTTCTAGATACCAGTTAAGCCCGCTTTTTGAATTTTTGTTTGTTTGTATTAATTTTTTAGTGCAAAGTGCAGAAAAAGTAGCAATTTTAAAGAAACTCGATTCTGCTGTTCCAGTTAATAAATGTTGCATGATAAAATCTAGTTGAAAAAAAATGAAAAATGAAAAAAAAATAAGAAATAAAATAATTTGAAATGTTATTAAAAAAATTGCACCAAAATATTTTTTTTGTTTTTGGCTTTTATAAAAATTTTGAGTATGTATAAAGTGCGAGTTGCAAGTGGATAAGAGTTCGCGTTGATTTTTTTACGATATAACAAACGCTTTTATTTCCCATTTAGCATGCAGATGTGCTCGAAATGTTAGCGAAAAAATTATTAAAAATCAACGCGACCACTTAGTTACTTGCAAATTGCACTTTATTGTACTAAAATTTAATGATATACAAAACTGCATGCCGAGCACTTTTCTAGAAACTCAAATTTTTTTTTTTGATTTTATGAAAACTTTTTCTAAAATATTTAAAAATGGGGTTTTGTGAAACTTCGTTTCATTTCGGGGCATCCTACAATTGTTTTCAACTCGTTTTTATTATGTAATATTTATTAACTGGAACAGGAGAATCGATTTTCTTCAAAATTGTTACTTTTTCTGCACTTTGCACTAAATAGAAATATAATACAATAATAATACAAACAAACAAAAATTCTAAAAGCGGGCTCGACTGGTCTCTTTCAAATTTTGTTAGCTTTCATTGAAAAAATAATAATAATGAAATTGAGTGAAATATGAAGGCTCCAGTGAATTGTGAACACTAAATTCCAGTTTTGAACCACTGTGCGCCGCCCCGTCATGGCCACAAATGTGTATCTCGGTAATCGATTTACCAATCTATAATAATCTATAATCTTATAAGTAAGACAGCCCATTTTATGACTACAAAGGTGTACCTCGGTAACCACCTTATCGATTTCTACCAAACTTGGTTCAATTATATCATTAAGTCTAAATCAGCTACTAACTAAAACACCCCTGCTGATCATGCAAGGGTAGTTTATAGAAAGTTGAAACGACGATAATTGATACCTACGCCGCGTATGTAAATTTCAGTTTCGCCCGAACTTTTACTTTTTCTTGTTCATTTTATTTTCAACACAAAATCCAATTACCTTTCCATTTACTAAATCAGCAACAGAGGGATAATCAACAAAAATATGGAAGCAATGCCAAGGAAAATGGCACACAAATGAATTCATATTTCCTAGTACAAAAACAAATACAGAAAGGATATAAGCATACAAACAGACATTCACTACCGAATAATGGAAAGA
>NW_016207788.1:0-2044 GCF_001687245.7 Rhagoletis zephyria
ATCAACGGACGGGACTAGTCTGAACCTTTCCTTCGAGGCAAAATAGTGTGGTATTATCCTGGACTTCAAACTTGCATGCAAGCGCAACGTCGAGGAAAGAGCAAATAAGTTCCCAGAAGCGTACTATGCACTCCTGTAAAAGGGCTTCGAGAAAAACTGGGGGCTGTCAATCCGACTGTTTTTAATATATGGAGAGCTGGTTTGGTGGAAAGCATAGGATAAAAGCAGCAATCAGATAATAATTGAAAGAGTGCAGAGTCTCGCAAACCTGGGTATATCAGGCACCGTGAGAAGCACACCACAAGAAGGCCTGAACATGATCTTTCACCTGAAGCCACTATAAGTATTCGTAAAAGGTGCAGCCGAAATAGCGACTCTTAGACTGAGGAACTCAAAACTGTGGAAGCAGACCAACTACGGGCACGAAGCGGGCTTGAAGGTACTAAGTAGTGGACGACGTAACGGAATCAAGGCCTTAGATGTCGAAACTGATATCCTCACGTACTTTTTCCAAACCGGGAAGAATGGGAAGATGACCTCCTGTCGGTAAATGATGTTAGTTTGATCTACACCTATGGCTGAAAGATGGAAAAAGACGTTGGCTCGGGTATGTACTACAAGGACCTTCAAATAATGTAATTATACTGCCTGCCTGATAGCTGCAGTGTCTTTCAAGCGGAGATCGTTGCCACTGAGAAGACGGCCTGCCTCATAAGGCATAGTAAGTCTCTGTCAGGGAACGTCTCTATATTCGTTGATAGCTAGGCGGCATTGAAAACATTAGGCTCCAAGGTGATATAGTCGAAAGCAGTTCGGAAATGTCGTGCAATGCTGGCCTCGCTGAGTCACGTCAAAACCAATCTCTTCTGGGTTCCTGGACATGGCAATGTAGAAGGGAATGAAACGAGTAACACCCTGATGCATCGATGACATATAGCAAAAAGCTCCTTCTCAGATATTGTCGGGATGAGAATGAAGAGGAATCGATTCGCCACTTCTTATGTCAATGTCCAGCTCTCCAGGTACCGTGTCGCAAGCATTAGATGAAAACTAGACCCTTCGTGAGATGCACTCAGCAATTTTTCGGCCTTGGGGATGAGCTAAGTCGTCTTACAGTTTCATAAATGACGCCTTTCATCTGTAGCTATTATCTTTCGCGTTAGACCATCATTGTTCTCGGACAGGCGATTACGGGTATAGGTACGGTGACCATATTAACCAACGTAAAATAATAGACATTTTTTCAAAATGATTTGGAAATACGTACGTACAACTTATATACAAGCACCTTAAGCATTTCGTAATTTAGATCAAATATTTACGGGATTTCAACCCATTCCGAAAAATGAAACCAAATCATTATCAAAGACTTCATCATTCTTTGCAGCGAAAATGCGTTTATAATAATTCATACTACATGACGAAGCCAGCGGAGGTTTGTTGTTCTTTTTCAGTGGAACTGGAAACTCAGCGTGCAAAACGATCCTAGGAACAACTATCCCTGTGCCTTTCTGAACAATGAATTTTACTCAAGGAAAACTAATTATTCTTGGAAAATGTTTCAGTATTAGTTAATTTTTTTTAATTATATAAATTTCCTCTATCAGTATTAGCAATGATTCGTGATTTATAATCTCCCTATGCGTTCTTCGCACCTTCCCATAACAACTTCAGTAAAACTGTAATAATGTGAAGGAGGATAAGTGTGAGAACTAACCGAATCTCTCGCAGTATGATGGATAAGTTATAGATTTTTAAACGCACAGATCTGCGAAGATCTGGTTAAAAATGCCGTGCTGTTAACTTTAGCCTAATCTGAGCATTTGGTACTACTATGGTTGAAGTGTATAAGCTCACTGCAAGGTGAATAAGGCAGCAATGGTGCCTCAGGTCACAGCCGACATACCGTTTAGGAGTACAGTTCGAAAGCAATCGGTCGGTAATGTCGGCTCGAATTAACAGATTTTTACTCTTTTAAAAGCCAAGTATATCTAGGGCTGCCTGGAACATCTTTCTTCATTTATTGATAGGTCTCAGTTTGGCT
>NW_016207789.1:0-2044 GCF_001687245.7 Rhagoletis zephyria
GTCGCACAGCTGCCTTGTGATACACTGTAGAAAATTTATCCAGACCTACACGGTTAAAAATTTCGGTTATTTCAGCTACAGCCACGCANGAACGTCGAGTTGCCGGTAGCTTTCTTATACCTAGGGTCAAGCTAAAAAGTTCAGTCGGAGGTCGCACAGCTGCCTTGTGATACACTGTAGAAAATTTATCCAGACCTACACGGTTAAAAATTTCGGTTATTTCAGCTACAGCCACGCATGTTTTCATATGTTGAGTTTGAATCAACACCACAATTCGCTGTGCAAACATATTCTATTTCGGTTTAGATTTTAAACTAAATTTTCTATATATGAAACCTAGAAACTAGAATTAAAACATTTCGGTTTGATTTTTAACGAACTTTTTGGGCTAAAATTTAAACCAGAATATATTAAAAATTGCGTAAAACTATTGACTGGTTTAAAAAATAGACTATAAAATTTTAAAAAAGGCAGTAGTCCCAGCGCGGTTTAAAAATTAAACCCAAATTTTTGACCGTGTACCCGTACATCTATTTAAACCAACTTGATTTCGTGGTGAATTCTAGTAGACTCTCCAATGGAGTTTCCCCTAAACTTTATAAGTTCTTGAAGAAGTGATATCCCAAAATATTTGAGGCGCTAATTCCGAATTCAGGAACATGATAGGAGGCTCAACTGCCCAAGATTAGACCACGAGATCGATTCTACAAATATCGTGCTCATTTCTGCGACGAGGTGTACATATGTATATTTGTACTGAAGGAAGCTTTTTAATGAAAACATGGAACTTCTAACTGCTCCTCGGCAATAAATTATGAGGTGAATTTCGCAAAAACATGTTTCAGGTCAATGTCCAGACGAATGCCTAGTGAATAAAACAAGGTCTCTATTAAGTAAAAATAAGAAATGTATCGCCTGAGACAAGAAAATCCTTGATGCAAGCTCTTAACTCAGTCTGAATCTAATAAACAGCCAACAGAGCAACGAACTACGATTAGTGCGTAAAGTAACATTCACTTTCCGCAACACGAACTCAAGAATTTTTGCAAAAGCCATAAGCCACTAATTTGTTATCAATTCATAAAAAAACAGCGTAATTTATGACCTATACAACAAATCAAAAAACATCAAGACTAAAACAAATTAGTACAACGATTATAAAAATATAGGAGGTTGCAAAAAATAACGCCACCACTACGTTAAAGAATAATACACAAATATTTCCGCATAGATTTTTATTACTTTATATTTTTTTTTTTGTAATGTAGTTGTTGCACATTTTCGTTGGTTTATATTTAATTGAAAAATTGCTCAAGGAAATCGCCGCAGAGCGAAAAACGAAAATTTTAATTGCCTTGCTAAGCACGTTGAGAGTTCAATGATTTCTTTTAAAATAGCCCAAAATAACAAGCAAACAAAACTGTAGAAACCAGAAAAGTTGAAGAAACAACTAAATTTATTTTTAAGTGAAATTAAAGAATGTTCGGGAGGATTATAAAGAATAAAGTATGTGAGTGAGTATGTTTATAGATCGTTTAAGGCTACTCGAGACGAATCTTTAGGCAATACCATGCAATTTTCAATACGACTCGACTCTCGAAAGACGACTTCCACTCAACACTACATAACACTCGCAATGAGGCTGATTGTGGCTGAGTGTTTAGAGGTGCGTACTATCACTCCGCATTTCTGGGTTCGTTCCCTGGTCCGAACAATATCTACATAAATTAGAAAGTTTTTTCTAATAGCGATCGCCTCTAGACAGGCAATGGCAAACCTCCGACAGCATATTCGGTATGAAAAAGCTTCTCATAAAATCCATTTGTAATTCAGAGGCGGCGTAAAACAGGTCCCTCCATTTGTGTAAGTCAACATCAAAACGCACACCATAAATTGTGGGAGAAGGTCGGCCAAACACTTAGCAAAAGTGTAAGCGGCAAAATATCATAAAATATTACAATGCTGTGGGTGTTAAAAGAAACGAGTTCCAAACGACTTATTTCAATAATATTTCTTAAGAGGGTTGCCATCTCTCAACAATTTA
>NW_016207790.1:0-2044 GCF_001687245.7 Rhagoletis zephyria
TGTGCTTAAGTGGCACAAGACTAATTAGTTAGATAAACATAACTTCATTTACCGGAAATAAGGCATAAAGTGGGAGAGGTTGTAAATATTTCAAAAGGACAAATGTGGTTCAAGGCGAGTTTTAAAAATCGCACTTGTCTACTGCAACAAACTATTAAATTCCTAGCAATAGTGTAAATGCATACACGTACTATGCGTTCATGAAATAAACCGTTAGTGGGCAGCCCAGGTTAACTCATGTCACTGAAATTTACTGGCCCTATTACATGTAGCCATTTGTCAAACCTCAAATTCGTCTAAGTAAGACGCATTAAACTCAGGCCGTGAGAAGAAACTGTTGAGGAATCTTGCACGCCCCCATTCTTCCAAGACTGGCGTCATATAGATGGTAGTAGCATTCCAATGCTGGCACAAGCTCAAACATTGAAATTAAAGATATGTACATACGTGTACTTATATAAAATAGCTTAAAATTAAAATAAATATAAATTACAAAAGTATTTTTAATTCTCTTGTCATTTCTAAATATGTAGTTAGTTACAAAATGCTGTCAAAACACACAGCTTAAGTTTCAGAAGATCAAAATCTTATTGGTATTTGACGACCTGACACTAGCATTTTCTTATTTGGGTTGACGCTAAGGGGCAGTTCTCCTTTCTACGTAGAGGAAAAGTGGGTGATTCCCAAATCAAGTTTGACATTGCTTGTGACTAGGCCAACAGCATTCAAAAATAACACGGTGCTACAAAAAAAATCATGAAATAGTGCATCCGAGGTATGGTCGAAAACAACATAAAAATTCCGATTTCAAAAAAAATCAAAAAGGCGCTTAAGGAGGCCAATCATAATGTGTATATCAAATTTGGTCGAGATCGGTCGAGTAGTTTTTGAGATACGCATATATGATAAAATTGGGCGGTTACACGCAAATTTTCTTAAAATTTTATGAAAAATAGATTTTTTGTTTAAGAGCCATTGTATATCTATATCAATTTTAAGTAAATATTGATGAACTCCTTAGCCACACCGCTCAAAAAATCTGCACGTCCAGTAGATATACACACAAATATATTCAAGGCCGTATTTTGGCTTAAATTACTTAAATTCGTCAATTTTTATGTAATTCCANACGTTCTCCATAAAGACATTGTCACAGTAGGGTGGTCCTAAAAAATTTTAACATTAAACTACTAGGATTTACAAAGGACTCTCTGCCAAGTAATTTGACCTAACTTTAAAATATGAGCATCCGGGCCCGTACAATACAATCCCAAATTTCACAGAAGGGGTAACTTTGTAGAGGTACAAAAAGTTCTGCATAAATAAGAACAACACAGGGCAACACTGATTTTGTTTCCGAAAATTTTAAAGCTGTTTTTGATAACCTTTTTTAGATTTTGAGGAAAACGTGGCCAAAGTATCAAAAAATCGCGTTTTCTGCAATATTTGAGAAGCTCTAGCAAAATAACAAAAGGTGATAGAACCTTCCACTTGGGCTTAGAATAAAGCTAGAACTCTCCCTGAGAACACCATTCGTGCACCTTGACTTGATGCTCGTTTATTTAACAATAACAAAACACTGGAGTATTGTGCTGTTGAAAAAAAGAAAATTGTGCTAAAATCCGTTTTTGCTGTTCAATAAATGACTATAAGTGACCTTTGGGTTAAGGTCCAGGAAGGGTATTTTCAGGGATTGTAGTTGAAAGTTTAAGCCTTAATTTAAGCTCAAGTGGAAGATTCTACCACCTTTTGTTTAATTGGGGTAGGTACTGAAACCTCACCAAAATCAGTCTTTGCTATTCAACAAATGACTTTTATACTCACGGATTCGTAGTCAGCACAATCAAAAACAGCTTTAACATTTTAGGAGACACAATTTTTCCCCATTTTTCGTTGGCCTGTGTAATGTTCACTGTGACATCTTCCATGTTGCACGTAGCATATTACTGCTGTCGTCCTCGTACATACATATATGTCGCCCAATTTGGGGCATTCGCAGTGTTGCCACTGAAAATTTTTTTCTCCGACCAAATTTCCGACCAAA
>NW_016207791.1:0-2044 GCF_001687245.7 Rhagoletis zephyria
AACTCCTCCTCCCAACTGCAAGTCAACAAAACAAAACACCATCACCCTCACCATCAAAAGATGAGTTCGGCACGCAGAACCTCGAAACCGCCGAGACCTTTCGAAAGTCTGGCAAGTTTTAGGGCAGCGAAGAAGACCTACTGCAGCATTGACTATCAGATCGAGTGCCTTAACGAGCTCTACAATCAGCTGATACCGCAGAATAGTAATCGGCGAGCCAGCAGCAGCTCAAAAGCCCAGGACGACTCCCAGAAAGACCCTAAGGTGCTTCAGCAGCTGCGCGAGCTGAAGGCGAATCTGCGCAGCAACTACGGCAGTCCGCGTGATTTCCCGCCGCTGGAGCGCCTCAAGGTGGTGGTGATGTTCGACGACCATAAGGAGGCCTTCTTCGACATTCGACTTCGACCAGGCTTGGGCTACCCTAAAGGCTACCCCTTCTTCATCGACGACAGTGAGGGCACCATTGCCGGCCTCTCTGAGGTCATCTACCGGAAGGTCTTGAAGGCCGTTCAGGAGGAGGAGGAGAAGAAGGAGGAGGAAAGCAACAACAAAAGTCTCAACCACAACAACAACAGTCACGCTGCTGAAGATGGGCTAGGTCTAGTAAACATTAAACAGGAAGTTGATGTTGATGAAGAGGAGGAGGACGGGCTGATTCAGTTGGATGACGACAGCGACGAGGAACCCTCCAATAATGAGCTGCAGCAGGAGGAGGAGATCTACAACTCGCCGGTGAATCCACTGCCGCCACCACCTGACAACAATGCCTTGAGCGCCGACTTTATAAGCTTGGCAAATTCTGCTGCTGCCGCTGCCACCGCTTCTTCTTCTTCTGTGGCTAGTGTTCCACCTGAAAATGGCCCTGCTATGAATTCTCAGGCAACCGACATCGACACTAACAGCAGCAGCAGCAGCAACAACAACACTGCCGAACAAAATCCACGCCAGTCGTCCTTGAGTAGTGGTTTAACTGTGAGAGTCAGACGACCGTCAGAGAGGCAGTCAGAAGAAGCACTGCCAATTAAGCTGGAGCCAACTGAAAGCTCCACTGTCACCATTACCCGAGTAAGTCGCCCGCCGTCGAACCGGGCTCCTCCAACGGGCCATGAGGAAGCACTAACAGCAGCAGCAGCCGCATCTGTGGCTGTTTCACCTGCTCCAACTGCCAATGTCCGCGTCCTTCAGGTGAACCTTCGACCACCGAACGTGTTCCCATCTAAATCTAAACCTCAGTGGCAGCTTCCTCCACCCTACCACCACAACAACAGCACCACACCATCTGCCCAACCTCAACGCCAGCAACCTCCAGCAGCAGCAGCAGCAGCAGCAGCAGTAGTTGAGAGCGGAACGCTAAGGATGAAGCCAACTGAAAACAGCAACAACAAGCGGCCCGCTGACAACTTGAATGCCGCTCCCTCTTCTCAGTTTCAGGACAATCCAAAGCGCGCCAAAGTTTCAGCCGCCGCAGCTGTAACTTACTCTTCTACTCAGGCCAGAGCCCGCTCCCAGGCTTCGATTGCTGCCGAGCACTTCCTCGCCTCGGCCGCCTTCCTGGAAGCCGCCGAGGCCCAAAAGCTGGCCTGTCCCTTTTGCGAGAAATCCTACGGGAAGGCGGCGCTGAGCGACCATCTGGAACTGGACCACAATAACCGGGGCCTGTACGTGCCCTACCGGTGCATCTACCCCGGCTGCAAGTTCACCAGCAAGTGGTGCTTCAATGTCCGGTTGCACCTAAGGGAAAAGCACGGCTGCCTCAATGGCGAGCAGTACATTGGGAAGGCTGCAGCGGCCAGTGGTGCCAACCAGAACAGCCGGGTCTTCACTTGCTTCCAAGTCATCAGCAGCAGCAGAAGATAAGCATCGAGCCGCCGCCACTACTGAAAAGAGTTTTCAGGTTTTTCACGTTTTAATGTTCTTCTATGTAATCTCCCGAGTTTGGACATTGCATTTGCCGCTTTACTGTATCATTAAAACCAAAGTTACCCAAAGAATACCCAAAAGCAAACTAATGCGCAGTTTGAAGTTCTGTCTTGAGTCAAGACTC
>NW_016207792.1:0-2043 GCF_001687245.7 Rhagoletis zephyria
TATTGATTTTGTACTCTGTACCCTGTACTCTGGCCCAAAAACAATTTTTTGTTCAAACGAGGCAGCACTTTCGTTATCGCAAATGACTTAGAATATATGTAAGTGAGCCATAAACATAGCCAGCATCCTTATTAATAATATAATAATATAATTAATGCAATTACAAAAAATAATACTAATACCCTCTAAAAAATCGTGGATATGAAAAACATTAGCTGTAGATAGAGTGGCGAAAAGATGAAAAGGAAAATTTTAGCTTTCGTTAGCTATTCCCCTTTCGATTATTTAATGTTTATTCCTTTTTATGAAAGTGTGGCTCGTTATCTTACAAAGACCATGTAAGTCAGAATTTGAAACTTTATAGAAAAATTCGAAAAATTTTCATAAAAATTTTGAGCTTTTTAATTAGATTTCTTGGTAGATTCTGAGTATGCAGTTTTGTAACCTATTTAATTCGAAGTGCAAATTTTAAGTAGCTAGAATTTCCGTTGATATTTGGTAAACTTTGTGGAAGGTGTTGCTCATTTTCTACATACACAAAAAATTGTTCAACATACTTTGTATACTAGAAGAAAATGCGCGAACAAAAAAGTGCCAAAAATCAACGGTAAGTCCAAACTTCTTCAAAATTGCACGTAATTATACCAAAATTTAATTTTAGAAAATCTGATTAAAATGTTTCAAATCGTGATGAACATTTATTCAAATTCATCGAATTTTTATGAATGTTCTAAAATTTTGAAATATTAATTTACATATTTCTTTAAATAGTAAGTTATATTTTCATAAAAAAATAATAACCATTTTTAAATTTGTTTCTATTTGTTTTGTTTTAAATAAAACTGTATTAAGCCTTTTTATTCTAAAAACAAAATTGTATGTTCGGATTTTTTCTAGACTTCAATTCTTCCTAATAAATTTCTTTTATTTTTCCTAATAAACTATCGATTTTGTTATCGATATTTATCGATTTTGTTATCGATATTTATCGATTTTGTTATCGATACTTATCGATTTTATTATCGATGCTTATCGATTTTGTTATCGATATTTATCGATTTTGTTATGGATATTTTTATTGATTTTGTTATCGATATTTTTATCGATTTTGTTATGGATATTTTTATCGATATTTAATCGAGTTTCTAGTAGATTTTGCTACCAATATTTGTATCGATATTTTTATCGTTTTGTTTTCGATATTATATTGGATGTTACTATCGATTTTGTTATCGATAGAGTATAAAGATAAAAATGAAGATAAAGGAAAAGAGAATAACATAATTGTAATTACAACGAACAGGGGGGTAGAGGTAGGGATCTAGATAGAAAAAAGGCAAAAAATATAACCTTAAGCAGAAGCAGATGTATGTATGTATGTATATTGGTTATGAGACAAAATAGATATGTATGTAATGTAAGTTTCACTTCTCCAGTGTGGCCTAGGCGCACTTACTTTTTTTATACCCGAGCGCACTTGTGCACAAGGGTATTATAACTTTGTTTACATAACGGTTGTTTGTAACAGGCAAAACGAATCGATATAGATAAAGACAAATGTATACATAAATGATCAGAATGGAAAGAGAAATCGATTAAGCGGTGACTGTCCGTCCGTCCGTCCGTCTGTCCGTCCGTCTGTGCACACGATAACTCGAGCAAAAATTAAGATATCTTATCGAAACTTGGTACGTGTACTTCATTCGGGCGTAGGACGGATGGTATTGAAAATGGGCAAAATCGGACAATAACCACGCCCACTTCCCATATAACGGTAATTTCCAGAAATACGAAAACTGCGATATTTTAGTAACTACTGAAGATTATTCACTCAAAATTGATACTTACAACAATTTTTAGACGGAAAATAATAATATTATAAATTTTTGGAAAAGGGGCGTAGCCACGCCCACTTATGGTTACAAGTGTATATCTTGGTAACCGCTGCACCAATTTCTTCTAAACTTGGCACAGTTGTCGGTCCTGGTACAGCGTACCAAATGACCGAAAATTTTTAAAATCGGACAATAACCACGCCCACAT
>NW_016207793.1:0-2043 GCF_001687245.7 Rhagoletis zephyria
GTCTTGTTGGGCCGTTTAAATGGAATTGCGCAGGAGTCTAATATGTATAGATGTGTGTGTGTGTACGTGGAAGCAACTCTGCCCGGATAAACGTATACACGCCTGAATTAATTAAAACTTTTCTAAGTTCAGCCGGAATGGGCTGCTAAAGTTCTTTTTGTTTTTCAGAATTTCATACTAAATACAGAGATGTAGAGGCATTGTAAGGATTTATGAAATTGATAGAGAAAGTTAGACATACAAATTGCTATTAAACAAAATAAAACAATGAAAGTGTTTTCATTTTGCCAGTACTAAGACTTCAGATGAGCGGGCGATGACACCCAGAAATTACTTAATTCATCAAAAAGTTATAAAAAAAAAACGAGAAGGAACTTTATGCTTCAGCAGTAATTGCTCACGTGCTCAACACAACGAATGACTTTTAATTCATTTAAATTTAGATTATTCAAATTGTTGCTGCTTCAACATTTTTACAGCGCAAAAGTCACGAAACTGTCGAATCATATTAGAGATTCGGTGAAGTTTTCCAATTAAAACTAAGCACAATTGCCGGCCTAACATTTTGCCTATCCACTTTTTGTAAAGTATTTCAGTAAAAAGTAGCTCATTATTTTCAATCACGTCGATACGACTTTTCTAGACGTGTTTTTAATTAATATTGTAATTTTTATTTTGTTAGTTTTGAGCTATTGACACGTACTCGAATAGGGTATGTAAATAGTATGTACTATGTAAGTTGTTGAATGTTGCTATGTAAGAGGCTTACGACGATGTTACATATATATGTACATACATACAAAAAAAAAATATATATATATAAAATTCGCACTACTATAAAGTACAGAGAATCATCGCTAAAATCAGCGGATTTTGCCAACGAACACATATTGACATTCCAACACTTTTTTCTCTTTGCTTTATTTTTTATTTTATTTTACACTTGTTTACTTGAATTTCCTACTTTCAGCAAACACAGATTTTATGCAAAACTTCAGCTGGAAAATTACTTTTGCAAATGACGTTTCAAGTGCGCGAATTATGTAGATTTAGTACAATACCAAATACCCGTTTATATTTCTAGTTGGGAAATTTTACAAATGTTTAACTGTGCAACCAATACTAACAACAACAAATGGGCAAGAAGTTAGACAGCGCGTTGAGAGGCAAAGGCTTACATATTTGGGTCGTTTAATATTTCATGTAAGTACATCTAAGTATGAATGCACATACATATGTATGTAGGTACATATGTATCTACACAGGCGGTCACACATAATTTACCACCACTAAATTTTTTTATTAAGAATAATTTTGTAAATTTATAAATATATTTTTTTTTTTTAAATATAGTTCACACCATAACAAAAACTGCAATATAAATAGAAGTTTCAGACTGCGTAAAAAATTTATAAAACTTCAGCAAAAAGTTTGAACTTTTTAATAAAAATATTTAGGAAAATTTTTAAAATGGGCGTTTTCAGCGGAAGATGTACCGCAAAAAAATAAGTCATATATCTAACTTATTTATGTGCCAATTTGGCTGCTTTTTTATAATATATGTATACTGGTTATGTAAGCCGAATAGTTAAAAATGGTCTCGCTAGGTGGCGCTAGGGCCGAGATATTTTGAAAAGCCGTACTTATGCTCCGATTTATTTGAAATTCGCCATACATAGTTGAAACATAGTAAGACATACAGGGATTTGCAAAAAATGGAACTGCTAGGTGGTGCTGAAGTCCAAATACAAAATATATACGACATACAATTCAAAAATATTAAAAAAAAAATTTCAATGGAAAATTTAGTGACGTAACTTCATGTAACGTCAAGTCACATACTTCGGTGATAAAAAAGAGAACAGAAAAGATTTCTGCGTTTAAAAAAATTGGAAAATTATATGTATGAAAAATCGGTAATTTTTTTTTCAAAATTTGAGACTTTGATTTACATATACGTATACATAGTTTTTATTAATTTACAAAATTCTACGTAATTTGTTTTAAATACACTGAGAAAAAGGATTAGTTTCGACAACTAAA
>NW_016207794.1:0-2043 GCF_001687245.7 Rhagoletis zephyria
TTTAGTTTTTTAGGCCATATTAAGGCCTTTTCTCTACCCACAAGAGGAACTATTCCATCCCAAAATAAGTGGTTCACAAATCCTTGTAAAATGTGTAACTCGGGAATTACGCATTTTTGTAGAACATAAATGTCATCTTCTTCATTGAAAAGCGGAGGATTTATTGTACTATTGCATTTGTTAGCACATTTATTTATTTTCCCTATAGAACAAAATGTTTCATAATCTCTTTTTTAATCTCCGTACGTTTTAAGTTTCATAGGTTGCTCTAAACTGGTTGCAACAGTCACATCAGTCGTACTTAAGTTTGCACGGATTCTCAGATCTGATAGTTTAATAAAACAGTAAGGACAAGGGTAAGTACATATAGCAGTTTGTTGGCCATTTATCATTATTAAGAGTTTGAAGTCTGTCACGAATTTGAAAGTAATATTGTTGAGATTAATCAGATCGAATAAAAGTTTGACATTTTCATTATTTTCCTTTATTTCAGGAACTACACATAACATTATCAATCTCTGTACACTAGTTATTTTATTCTTTTTGAAAGCACTTCCACCCTCGGAATATAATGTTCTACCCTTAATTGGCACATCAATTTCGATATCTTCATCTGAAACAAGGAAGCCTTCTGGGAATATGGACATGCATATTTTGAAGAAACCTTGGCCATCGTCAGCCATAACTTTAATAAGAACATTTCCAATAATATTTCGTTCAATAATCATACATTCTAAGATTTCTTCAGCATCAGCATAGACAACCGGTCTTTCTTTTTTTACTTTTGTACCTTCGCATTCAAATTCGTGTACACTTTCTTTATACATATTTTCCAATATTCGGGATTGTTTAGAAACATGTTCCCTATAATAAGTTGGTACAGATTTTTTTCCAACATTGCATCGCAGAAAATTTGTTAGTTGTTTCATATGATTAGCTGATGCACAACTATTTATTCTAAAATTATCCAATTTTTCGACTGAAATACTGAGAATTTTTTGTTTTTTGGGGTTTAGAAGAATAGTTGACTTTGTGCCTTTGGCACTCAGCTTTAATTCTATAATTTCTGTTGCTATCATTGTTTGTCTTTTTCTTTAAAAGTGTAGTTAAAACTTGATCTTGCTGCTTTTCAGGGAGTTTTTCAACAACTTGCATAACATTCCCTGTGACATTACTGCAACTGTGTTTTTTACCCTTTCCAACTTGCTGAAAGCAACGTTTACAAAGCTGAATAACATCATTTGCCGTTTTCTTGCTTATTGTTGATGAACATTTCTCACGACTAGAAGACTCATTAAAAGCATCAACTTTATTTTCCAACCAGCAGACCCGGCGAACTTCGTCCCGCCCAAAATTAATTTGTTTATTGAAATATTTGGTCCCACGTTTTCGCCAGCAATTCACGTCACGTTTGGTTTTGTAGTCGACAGAAGGCATATCCTCCTACCGTCTTAAATAACCTGATGAAAGCGTTATACCGCGAAGAAGTCCTTACGGCTCGATAGTGAATCGTCCTTGAATCTGTATAGTCTAGTTGGTGGCAATTTCCAAACTGGTGAGTATCATTGATCCACATTCTGTTTAATCAACGTAAAGCAACGACCGCAGGGTCAAGGTGCAGGAATGGTATTTTCAGGGATTGAAGTCAGAAGTCCAAGCCTTAATTTAAGCGTAAGTGGAAGGTTCTAACACCTTTTGCTTAATTGCGGTAGGTACTCAAACTTCCCAAAATCAGTTTTTCCTGTTGAACAAATGACTATAGTTGACCATCAAGGAAATGTTCAGGAATTTGCAGAGATAGTAGTCGAGATTTTTTGCTTTAATCTAAGCCTAAGTCGGAGGTCCTAATACCCTTTGTTTCTTTGCTAGAGCTTCTCAAATATTGAAAAAGCTATTTTTTGACACTTTGACCTGGTTTTTTCTTAAAATCTGAGGATGATGGAAACTTTATGCTTACGTCAAAAATAACGTCAACATTTGCTGCATCAAATTTCTTTCTATTTTTGTTGGCGTGTGTAATAACTATTGTTAAATAGCCAATAC
>NW_016207795.1:0-2043 GCF_001687245.7 Rhagoletis zephyria
AAACCAAAAACATTGCCAGAAGCTTACTCAGCTTGCCTGGATATTCAGAGTTTGACGTTGCGGGATACGATAGTTCACACAGGCTCCATGAACAGAGTCGTTGTCTCAACGAATATTTTATCAACACAGAGGCCACCGCTACCGCCACGTGCACGCTCGAGTTATAACTGGGTGAACAGGAATCACAATTCGTAATATAAGACGACCCTTTACAACAGGCTCCAGGTCAACCAAGGAACGAGTTCATCAGCTCCAGCCATACCAACTGCCTCTAAACCCGTCGAGGAAATGGAAGTTGACGGTAGTGCCCAAACGAGGCAGGTCAACTATATGAACGATCCTCAGGCACAAACGCTTTTAAGAGGGGGCCTACATCATCAAAATATGCCTTCCCAAAACAACAAAAATTTTATAATATAGAAGCCAGTAGTCCTGAAGAAGGACATGATTCTTCAAATTACTGTGAACGTACAGAGGACGATTCACAGCAGGTAAATTTTTTGACGACCGGGCCACCAGCTTATTTCATATGAGGAGTAGTGCCTCATATTCAGGCATACCTTACCTGACGTGCCCGACCAACAGCAGTACTGCCTTAAACTTTCTTATAGATACGGGGGCAAATAAAAATTTCATAAAGCCTACTCTAGCTGCTCGTTCAATACCAGTCGATCCACCTTTCTCAGTGCAAACGGTGGCAGGACCAATAGTAATAAACAGGAAAATTTGTGGATAATTTTTCCATAATGTAGGGAACGACACCAAGACAACTTTTTACACATTACCAGGACTTCAATCTTTCGACGGCTTTATAGGGGATGATACGCTAAAGGCACTCGGTGCGGTGATAGATAGGAAAACCCATATTCTCACAATCGAGCCGAACATTAAAATTCCACTGAGAAACAAAACAGTTGGAAGCGTTAATTTTTCTGAAGTATTTGAAATTCCTAAGGCAGTAGCTCCTATTTTAAAGTCTCTTTTAGAAAGGTACTCCCACTTTTTCGGGCCACTGAATATAAAAACAAACATCAAAACCTCAGTTCGGGCTGAGATAAAAACCACTACAGATGAGCCCATATACACAAAAAGTTATCCATATCCTGCCAACTTGAGGGAAGAGGTAGAGAAGCAGGTTACCGAATTGCTCGAGGAAGGCATCATACGGCTATCTAAAAGACCGTATAATTCTCCCATTTGGGTAGTTCCGAAAAAACCTAAGCCGTCCGGTGAAAAGCAGTATAGAATGGTTGTNCCTCCCATTTGGGTAGTTCTGAAAAAACCTAAGCCGTCCGGTGAAAAGCAGTATAGAATGGTTGTAGATTTCAAACGTTTGGTTGCGGCTACCGTGTCAGACGCTTATCCTATTCCAGATATTAACGCAACACTGGCCAGTCTAAGGAACGCTAAATATTTCACGACGATTGATCTTACCTCGGGCTTACATCAAATTGCGGTGAAGGATTCAGATATACCCAACTCGCGCTTTCAACCATAAATGAAAAATACGGATTTCTGAGACTACCTTTTATATTAAAAATGCGCCGGCTATATTCCAACGCATGATTGATGACGTCCTTAAAGAATATATTGGGAGGATATGCTATGTGTATATTGATGATATTATTGTCTTTGGAAAACAATACTGATGAGCATGAGTTAGGGCCAACCAATCGAGAAGAATACGCATTAATCTGAACCGTGAAGCCCTTCAAGCTTTCGATAATTTAAAAAACTACTTGTTTCCCCAGATATTCTTGCTTTCCCAGATTTCTAAAAACCATTTAACCTTACTACCGACGCTTCAAACTATGCCATTGGTGGGGTGCTGTCTCAAGCAGGAAAAGATCGGCCCAACGCCTACATTTGAAGATCTTTAACTAGAACGGAGGAAAACTGCGCCACAAACGAGAAAGAAATGTTGGAAATAGCTTGGGCTCTAGATAATTTGAAATCTTACCTCTATTGGGCGAAAAAAATTAGAATTTTCACTCATCACCAGCCTCTCACGTTTGCGTTGGGAAGTAGGAACTACAACGCAAA
>NW_016207796.1:0-2043 GCF_001687245.7 Rhagoletis zephyria
GGTGTGGCAATGGGTACCAATGTACCAAGCTGCAAAAGAGAGAAAAAAAGATTTACTTATTTAAAATTTGTATTTTGTTGGAAAATACGTATCGTAAAACAGGAATTTATATTTGCCGCATGTAAATAAATTCGTTAAATCGCGCGACACAAACCGCATGACTAATGCTAAATTATGTTTATACGCTTACTTGATTGTAGTACTTATGATTGTGCATTTGGGATGAGCGCGTGCTCACATTTCATAAAAATTATGCAACAATAAATTTGTTATCAAATTGTGCATACATTTTAATAATTCAACGCTTAGCATATATGTATGTACAAACAAAAATACTGACACAAGGGAGAATTGCTAGTGTGAGTTTAAGGGAGATAAAGATTTTGTAAATAAATTTGGTTTTTGGAACCCAATTTATATACATACGTAAGAATGCTACATTGTATAGTTGCAAGCTGTAGAGTAAAAATTAAAAAAAAAAATCGCTGTAAGGTGTAGATTTATGTATGAGGTTTTCAAATTGTGTGCGTCTGCACTTATACCGACAGCAATAGGGTATCGCACACTATCTTCAAAAGTGACACAACTCAAAGTTATACGTTCGTCAGAAGATGAGAAAACTAATTCTTAGCGTATGCTAATCATATGGGAATTGTTTGATGTCTGCATCTTTAACTTAGCAAAAGCTTAAATTGAAATCAAAAATTTTCGATTTTTTTATTTAAGGTGCAAGAAGATTTTAGTCCGATAAAAATTCCTAGTGATGGAGGATTAAGACAACCGTCAATAGAAATAATTACCAGGTTTACATATTTTTCCACCGACCATACCATGAAAAAAATGTATATGTATGTAAATACATATGCGATTAGTATAGATTGTTTTTAGTGTTGAATATTATAAAAAAAAAGTTCCTTATTTTGGCCTCTGAAAATGCCTTAGGGTACGTTGAAATAGAAAGCAGAGCGGCGCCGAGCGCAACAAGGCGAAACAAAGCGAAGCTGCTGGTGTTCACACCGAATGAAGCGAAGTTGAGATTTTCTCTTGGATTCGGCTGCAAAAATATTAAAAAACTTACCGTCAATGAAAAGCGGCAAAAATATTTGCTCAATTTTATTCAAAGGATTTGTTGTAAAATTCGTATTTATTTTAATATTTTAATATCTTGTTTTAGCAGCGTCAAGAAAATTTATATAGGAAATTCAAAAACAAAAACTGTTTGCATTTCAGCTCCATAACGCTTCTGAAAAGACTTGCTGTATGAACACTATCATATAGCTACAGCAATTTGAAAGCTTCCCTCAGCTCGGCCCCGCTTTCTGTGTGAACGTACCGTTAGAAATGTTTACAGCTTTCAAATTTCCTGTTTTTTTGAGCTGCAACTTGAGTAGGGGAGGGAGGTGAAAGGCACTTAAGATGGTATAGCGATAAACATTCGCTATTCGAGTAGTTGAAATTTTGGTTCTTCAATGCACAATATTTGCACATGTACTATCCAATTCCACATATTTCTGAATAGTTAGGAAATATATTTTCACTACAAAAAAAAACAATCTTTATATTCGAAGGCATTTTCGTAAAAATATGTAAGCAGAATGCGAATAAGCGAAAGTAAATAAACAAACGTCCAACTAAACTCGGAGTTTATTAAACACCCCAACGAGAACACCTGACAGTTGTTCATTAACTCAAAACGTTAAACTCGAGTTAATATTTCAACGTGAATATAGTATTAGTCGTGGGAACTTAATTACAGATGCTTTTTCCGATAAGTTGTCCGTCACTCTGTGATAAAAGTCCGGCACTCTAGCTCACCGTATGCAAATTTTGGTTTTTAATCTTTAGGCAATCATAAAAGCGGCTTCCGAACCCTACATGAACCGCGTTTGATTCCTGGTCCGAACCAAAGGAAAAAAAGAAGAAAAAAACAAAACAAAATTCTTAAGCGGTCGCTCCTCGGCAGACAATAGAAAAACTCCGAGTATACTACAACCTGAATAAATAATATAAAAAAAACTTTTTAATATACAACGCTTTTATAAA
>NW_016207797.1:0-2043 GCF_001687245.7 Rhagoletis zephyria
TAACATTTTAGGCTATATTTTTTCTCAGTCTTAACATTTTCTACGACGAGCTCCACAATTTTTTGCCACTTTTCCTACGGTCCCGCGATTCCNCAATACAGAAAAAAGTCATCTGAATTCCAACTAATGAAAAGATAACTGTAAAATGCAAAACTGAGGGTGAGAGCAAAACTGTAACATTTGCCTTAATTTACATTTTTGCCTGCTGGTTTTATTATTGTTGTTGGATTGACTTCAAATCTTTGTGAGAGAGGGAGTAGGGGTGTACCAATAAGAATATACAACAAAAGTATGAAAGTCGTTAGAACTTGGAAAGATAGCAGTGGCTGAAATAAAAAGTGTTGCACCATGTTACAGTTTTGCTCGTCACTGTATGTACTCTTGTCACTAATCTTACTTGCAGCGCGTAACAAGTGATAGATATTTTGTGACATCGACTCTGCCAGTACTTGCTTAGCAGCAGTCAAAAAGGAAACAGAATTGACGTCAATGGCGACAAGTGGACAAGTGTCTAGTTGTCAAATGTACTCCTCGTGGCGGTCCGCGCTACACAGCACCGGGGGCCAGCAGACTTGCTGCCGTGGCAAAAATTCTATAGAAAAAATTTGGATTTTTCTAAAAGTTGGTATCTGTGGGTTTTTGATATCGTTGATTCCGAATTTGATATCAGCATTAAAAAACAACAAAATGGGCGATCCAATATGGCGAACAAAAAAATTAAAAACTCACAAATTCGCCCAAAACAGAATATTCGACGGTTTTTGGGGTCGCTGAACATGAATCTGGCATTCGATTTTGAAAACTCATGATGGACAATCTAAATATGGAGTTTTAAAAAATAAATGAATTTAATTAAAAGTGGGGTTTAAAAATATATGTACACAATATTTTCATTAGTTTTGGTTAGTTTTACAAAACCTATGAAAGTTTGAATATTGAAGCGGCTTTTTTTTGGTTTTCTATTATTTTTTTGTTTGGTTTTTAAAAAATTACACATACTTTCATTATCACTGGTTTGCATGTTATATTTCGTTCTAACGATTTCCAAAATTGACCTTTGGCCGTCAAACCAAGTCGCCTGGCCCACAGTGCATCGCCGCAGCAACTCAAAATTATTGGCATGCTCGCCTTTTTAGCGGTTAGTTCAAACAAAAAGGGCATGGGCGAATTGGCTGTTAATTACATGTAAACATACATATGTACATAAATATATATGTATATGTATCTGTGTACTTTGTGTATCATCCCACCCATGAAGATCACGATTAGTTTGGTCACAAAAACATTGTAGCTAAGTAAAATAAAACAAGGCGGATGTATGCTTTGATCTCTTTCGACATTGAGGGAAATCATCTCAAATACACCGGAAGGGCAGCAACGGCAAAAGAATTGTGCCAGAAAGCTGTCGACGGCGATTGCTGACGTTGGCGCATAAAAAAAAAAACTAGAATAAAAAATTGAAATCGAAGAAGTATATGTGTACAAAGTAACATTTTAATTAAATTCATTTGTGTTTTGCGTTGCACGTTTTGGCTTTCAAGCAAGTAGGTAGGTATCTAAATGAAGACTCAAACAAATACCTTTGGCGCGCGTTAACAATGAAGTTAGTTTTTTGGGGGTTTATTTCATAGTAACAATTGCCAATTTGGCAAGATACATGTTTTATTAGCCAACTTTTTTTTTAAGGTAAAAAAAAAAAAAACTTAAAACCAATCCAAATTAAATTCTGTCAGTAGCTTACTTTTTTTTGTAGCTGCTGGGGGTACATTGTGCGCTACATTTTTTTGTTGTTTGATGAGGCAGATATGTATGTATAACCTTGGCAGGTACAGTTTCGCTTCGAATTATTGTTTTTAGATGAGGTCTTTGTAAAAGTCAACAACGAAAAATTACCAAAATGTATTAAAAGCCAAATGAGTTTCACGTTTCAAGTCCGATTTATCAGATTTATCATCATAATGAAAGACCATTAATTACTCAAAAAAGTCCAATATCAAAAATTTTTATACCCGAGCGCACTTGTGCACAAGGGTATTATAACTT
>NW_016207798.1:0-2043 GCF_001687245.7 Rhagoletis zephyria
CCGATTTGAAGGATATAACTTCGTCAAATCCAGAAATGTTATCTCCGATTATTAGGGGCCGTGGAACATTTCGCATACGCTTCGCTATACCTATAAATATATNTTAAATAGGGGCCGTGCAACATTCCGCATACGCTTCGCTATACCTATAAATATATATACGCTAGAGTCTAACGCAGACTCTACCTATACATCTATATGTATATAATTCCGCCAGAATAAATTGTTTAAATCACTTTTCAATAAAACATAGGACCGATTTAAAGGATACAACTTCGTCAAATCCAGAAATGTTATCTCCGATAAATAGGGGCCGTGTAACATTTCGCATACGCTTCGCTATACCTATAAATATATATACGTTAGAGTCTAACGCATACTCTACCTATACATCTATATGTATATAAGTCCGCCAGAATAAATTGTTTAAATCACTTTTCAATAAAACATTGGACCGATTTAAAGGATACAACTTCGTCAAATCCAGAAATGTTATCTCCGATAAATAGGGGCCGTGTAACATTTCGCATACGCTTCGCTATACCTATAAATATATATACGTTAGAGTCTACCGCATACTCTACCTATACATCTATATGTATATAAGTCCGCCAGAATAAATTGTTTAAATCCCTTTTCAATAAAACATAGACCGATTTTAAGGATATAACTTCGCCAAATCCAGAAATGTTTTCTCCGATAAATAGGGGCCGTGGAAAATTTCGCATACGCTACGCTATACCTATAAATATATATACGTTAAATTCTAACACATACTCTAACTATACATCTATATGTATATAAGTCCGCCAGAATAAATTGTTTAAATCACTTTTCAATAAAACATTGGACCGATTTAAAGGATACAACTTCGTCAAATCCAGAAATGTTATCTGCGATAATTAGGGGCGGTGGAACATTTCGCATACTCTACGCTATACATCTGTATGTATATAAGTCCGCCAGAATAAATTGTTTAAATCACTTTTCAATAAAACATTGGACCGATTTAAAGGATACAACTTCGTCAAATCCAGAAATGTTATCTGCGATAATTAGGGGCGGTGGAACATTTCGCATACTCTACGCTATACATCTGTATGTATATAAGTCCGCCAGAATAAATTGTTTAAATCACTTTTCAATAAAACATTGGACCGATTTAAAGGATACAACTTCGTCAAATCCAGAAATGTTATCTGCGATAATTAGGGGCGGTGGAACATTTCGCATACTCTACGCTATACATCTGTATGTATATAAGTCCGCCAGAATAAATTGTTTAAATCACTTTTCAATAAAACATTGGACCGATTTAAAGGATACAACTTCGTCAAATCCAGAAATGTTATCTCCGATAAATAGGGGCCGTGTAACATTTCGCATACGCTTCGCTATACCTATAAATATATATACGTTAGAGTCTACCGCATACTCTACCTATACATCTATATGTATATAAGTCCGCCAGAATAAATTGTTTAAATCACTTTTCATTAAAACATATACCGATTTGAAGCATATAACTTCGTGAAATCCAGAAATATTATCTCCGATAAAAAGGGGCCGCGTAACATTTCGCATACGCTTCGCTAGGGATGCACAGCAGAGGTGCACGCAGTCGACGTCGCGGGCAAACTGCGAGCACGCGAGTGTGCTAGGCGAGGTGAAGTGAGCTGTACGAAAATGGCCACATATACATATTAACCACTACACACTTATTTTCTAGTAAAAATGCGTGTATGTGTGTGTACTTTTGCGACAACTGAGCCAGTGTGGCATCAGGCCACCAGAAAAAGTCAATTTTTCCAAAACAAAAGCGCCAAAATTTTATTATCATGTTTGATAATTTTTTTGATTCAGTAAAAAGTGTATATACATATCCATTTCTTCACGTTTTTATTAATAAATTAATTTCAATACATTTATAACAACGCAAAACATTTTTAATTTACCTATTCCTCACATTTTATTNAATTTTATTATCATGTTTGATAATTTTTTTGATTCAGTAAAAAGTGTATATACATATCCATTTCTTCA
>NW_016207799.1:0-2043 GCF_001687245.7 Rhagoletis zephyria
GGACTCAGAAGGCAACATGTGGAAGAATGAAAATACTCCTTAACCGCGGGAGGTATAACATAAAAAAAATACTGTTTAACACACGCTAGGTATAGCATTGGAATAGTCACTGACTGTCTTACTGATCACTGCTGCTTATTAAAGAGCAGAGCACATAATGTTTCACTGTAGAGCTCTGATCAGTGCCCAGATATCGCGTTCTGGGATGGTCTTATCGGAGTGCACATAACCTCAATTGCGTCACACCAAAAGGGACCTAGCGAGGTTTGTCGTTAAAAAAAAATGGATCAGCGAAGCCCTGCAACCGCATAGAAGCCTATTGAAGTAGAACAACTTTAGACGCACTAACTAGGATAAGGATTTTCTTCCGGTAAAAAACAAGCATACGCCAGGGTTTTGAAAAGTGTATAAATACAAGCCACCGTTTTTCACTCATCTCTCTCTATGCCTAATGAAACACTAAACCAATAGATTTAATAGCCAAAAGCTCAGCGATGAAGTCGGCTCATGCTATAGGTTTCCATACAGTTTACTCAGTGGCAATTCGATCACTGTAACATGGGGGGTTGGCCGACAGACCATACGTCATCAAAAGATTATGTATGGGAGAAAGCACTTCGAGTCGAGGAAAAGCTGCGAGAATTCTATTTAGCTGCCTTGGGAAGCGATGAATGGAAAATAGAGTTTCGAACGAAATACCACATATAAAATCTGTACAAAATGTATGAGGACTCGGCTTAGCTGACTTGGTTCTTATGTATTTTTCCCCTAATAGGGAGATCTTTTTGTCTGACGAAATCGGAAAAAACCACTAAAAGTCACGAAGCCATGCATCACGATTAAGGTTTAAAAGAGTGCGCTTCCACAGTATTACTTGATGGCCTTAGCTAGCGGAAAATTTTTCTCTTTATGAGGAATCCTCTACTAACCATCTCCATCTCAGCCAAGTTACGTTGCCTTCCTAACCCAAACTAAAACTTCTTAAGTCAAATAAGTATTGTCATTTGCGGAAATGTATGTATCTAAATTTTAGACTGAAGAGCTGCGAACCCTTAGCATTACTTCCTACAAATACTTGTATGGCCTTTTCCACGAAGTTCTTTCTAATCCACTTAAAATTTTCTAAGTTTTTACTCTCTAATCACAATCGGCTTAGTTGAAATGACAGTAGCTTACATCAATATGTATGTACGTAGGTAAGTATGTATGTAGGTCTTTCCTGAATTCTTTTTTCCATTCCCAGTTCCCTTGAAATGGCAGACATCAGATATTTTTATTTGTGCTTTCTATGTTTGCGCAGTCGCAAGTTCTCCCAAACAAGCACGTATGCAGGTAAGTAACGTAAGTTGGTAGGTGAAGTATAGTAAGTAGAATGTACATAAGCCCTATTACAACCGTTATAAGTTTGTAGTTAGCTAATTCCAGTCAAGTCCACAGCGATACTGTGACACCATAATAACACAAATAATAACAATGAAGCTACATATAAATGACAGCAATAACAAGACGTGGTAGAAAACTAAAGACAACAACAATCCGACAGCTGTTTAGTTGTTTGTGTTAGCGAAGCTGAAAAAAAATTAAAAAAGCAAATAAAAAACATGCAGCAAAAAGTGTTAACCTATTGTCGAAGTGTCGGCATGTTGCACTACTTTCCGGCTNTTTCTTGAGCCGGTGACACGCTTTTTGTGCTGTCTTTGCCTTGCCAACAATTTGGTTTAGCGTGCTTCTTCTTCTTTGCTTTAATTTTTACATATAATTATTTTCCCTAATATTTTATTATTATGCATAAAGTAAGTGTTAAATTTTTACGTGCTCGTAAAAGCCAAGAATGGCATTAATGCGCGTTTGACATTGCTCGTAGAATACTCGCATAGCTTTCCCCATGCTATGTGACAGTACTGCGAAGCGCCACTTTAGACACTTTTTAATTTTAATGGCGCACGCTTAATCAAATTGGAGCGTATTTAATTGACATTCTAGCTGCTTAATGCATAAAAAGCATTAAAGCGAGCAAATTCCAAGAATATTTTATCCAAAAGT
>NW_016207800.1:0-2043 GCF_001687245.7 Rhagoletis zephyria
AAGATCTATACGACCTGGTCTAAGGCGCCTTACGCGTTGTGGAAACCTGATCCAAGGAATCTGGCCTTGGCGCCAATCCAGGGAAGACAATCATAGCTCTTTTTAGAAAGAAAATTAAAACTGTCCGAATACAACTTCCTTCCTTGAACGGTGTTACGCTGACTTGGCGGCGCAATGTTGATGAGCGTTGCAAGAAGGCTATAACTTCCATATGCCTGTAAACAGCATTAGGAAAAAGGTGGGGCTTGAAGCCCCACATTGTGAACTGGATGTACACAGCGGTGGTGCGTTCAATTCTATTCTATGGCGTCACGGTCTGGTGGCCATCTGTGGACAAATTTACAATCAAAAGCAGACTAACAAAGGTTCAAAGGGTGGCATGCATGATGATCCCGGGGGCGTTGCCTTCAACGCCGACTAAAGCCCTAGAGACCTTGCTCCATTTTCTACCTGTGGACCTATATGGTAAACTGTTGGCAAATTGTAATGCTATTAGATTAAACACGCTGTTCAAGTGGAGTGATACAAGAGTTGGACACTTTGGAATTTTGGAAGATCTTCCAGGAGACTTCCGGCGCCTTGACTACACAGTCCCGCTTACTGGACTAGATAATCATTTCCAAACAAGGATCCCCTCAAGGGGTGAATGGGAGCAGGACTGAGTCCTGATCTCCTACTCTGACTCAGCAGCCATCTACCCCGATGGCTTCAAGCTAGATCTGAAGGTAGAAAGTTGGATATATTCGCAAGAACTTTCACTTAGCCTAAGTTTTGGACTCCCAGATTCCTTTAGAGTTTTTCAGGCTGAACTAACAGCAATCTACGAAGCTGGTAGATGGCTGACCGATTCTCCTACTATTCTACATGCAGTAACTATCTTTTCTGATAGCCAGGCAGCTATCAAAGCACTTAATTGTGACAAATCTACATCGAAGATTGTCATGGAATGTAGACGTACTCTAAATGAGCTGGCAAGGAGTTACTCTACTCAATTTGTATGGGTGCCAGGTCATAGGGGCATACCAGGCAACTGTGTTGCGGACGAGCTGGCTCGGAAAGGAACCCTTCGGCCTGCGATCAGTACCGCTCGTAATGGGGGTACTCCGCTATCTTCTCGTAAACTCTGGCTGCAGAATCACTTCATCGAACGGGCAAATGCAAGATGGTCGGCGGAGCCCACGTGCGGGATAGCGAGACACATCTGGCCTAGGTTAGATAGGCGTAGATTCTCGCCCTATCTTCCTTCTGGAGCGACAAATGCTCCGCCATGTTATTGGAACTCTCACCGGTCACTGCCTTATGAAAACCCACGCTGCCAGGATGGGTTTTCAGCCCAACGTTACTGTCGAAGCTGCCGCAATGACAAGGAAATCGAAAGCGTGGAGCATTACCTGTGCCACAGCCCCGCTTTGTCAAAAGCTCGTCGACACTCGCTCGAAGATTTCGCATTTCTCTAAATTACTTTTATATGGCATATGGGCTTGGTTATTGTCCCATTTTAAAAAATTTCAGCCATTTGGTATGTTGTAGCAAGGCCAACAACCGCGCCAAGTTTGGGGGAAATCGGTCACTGAGATATACATATGTAATTATAAGTGGGCATGGCTACGCCCATTTTCCAAAAATGTATTATATTCGTATTTTTCTTCTAAAAATGATTGTAAATATTATTCTTGAGTGAATGAGCTTCAGTAGTTACTAAAATATGGTTGTTTTCGTATTACTGAAAGCTACCGTTATATGGAGGGTAGGCGTGGTTATTGTACGATATTGCCCATTTTCAATACTATCCGTCGTACGCTGAAAAGATGTACAGATGTAAAGATATAGCTTTGAAAAGATTGTAAGTATTTCTAAAAGAACGGGTATACGCAGGTATAATGTAGTTAGTATATGTATTTTTTATTATGTTTAACTGATTCATGGCCGTCATTACTTTTGAAAATTTCAAGGAAGAAAGAAGTTCTTCAACCCTTAGTCGGTTAACACGATGTCTAGGTTAGCATGCTGACAAGTTATAGATTTAAATTGACACTGAAAGGA
>NW_016207801.1:0-2043 GCF_001687245.7 Rhagoletis zephyria
AAATTAATATACCCTTGTGCACAAGTGCGCTCGGGTATAAAAAGCATTCATTTAAGAAACGAAATTTTCGCTTAGTCACAGTTATTTCAATTTAAGAAAATTCTGTTGTCATAACAAAGAAAATTTAAGTGTCAACTTGTTGGAAAAAAGCATGATTTAAATCAAATTAGTATGGGACCACCGCTGAGGTACACCCTTTAATTAAAAAAAAAAAAAAAGAATTATAGAAATCGGAAACATACATAAATAAAATACTCCGACGAATGGACGACCTCCTCCTTTTTTTGAAGTCGGTTAAAAACAAGGATAAAGTTATTGATATTGATAAAGTATTGCCAAAGCGGTATAAATACTGATAACTCACGATTGAGAGAAATAGAGGTTGCGCCAATCACGGTACCGCTATTCCTCTCTCAGTGAATTTGACAGAATACGTTTTCCTTGCAACATTTTTTTTCTTCTTCCATTCTTGATCACGTTGTGGTATTTCTCTCTCGCAATTGCACCAGTGTGACGTCACACAAAATTTGTTCTGAAAAATCCTCTCTGATAGGCGCAATCTTGTATTCTATCATTCTTGCTGATAACTCTATAAAATATTGATCAATAAAAATATCGATGAACTTGACGATATATGTACACACTTATCGATAAGGTCTTCGAAATAGCTCCCGGAAATAGGTATATGGAATCGATTTTTGTGTGCCCAATACCAGCTTGTGCGTGCCAATACAATATTCGAAAGAAAAGATTTCGATGACTTCAGCGCCTTAAGTGGGTGTACATTACAGGAGCATAGATGATATAAATAATAATATTTCAGAAAAAAATAAAAAGGTAATAATTTAAGAGAGGTATATGTATGGACAAGTGATCAGTCTGCTATGATACGCAGGTGGCTCTAAAATTCCAAAAGTCATTGGAGCAAGTAACTTTGGCCCCCAAATTAGTTTATTAGTTCCAATTTCGCGACACTGAGGGCTCTTTCAGCTTTTGGTCCTAAGTGTATTCTAATCCTTGAATCCATTAGAAACTGCATACCCTTGCAAAACACATCGATATTCAACTACTTGGGGTGTAAAGCCATTAGGAAATAGAGGACCACGTAGCGGTTTAGCCGTAAAAGGCAGTCGATTAAACTCGCACAGCTCTTGAGCCATTCCTTGCAGCAGCTCTAAACACGATCAGGGAAAAGCGCAGGAAAGAGATGACGGTGAGAAGCCTGCTTACAGTAAACTTTATTAAAGAGAAAGGGAAACTTGACACCAGCACCCTTACAGGACGCTACAGATTCAGAAGCCCTTTGATGTTTCAAGAAGAGAAGAGAAAATTCTAGGCTTACTGAACTTTTCAGCGGCTAGCGGATTAGCCGAAGCGTTGTGAAGAGTAGAGGAGACAATAGATCCGTTGGATCGCAGTGCCTAATCCTGCTTAGTATTTACTTGCATATGTACGTATCTCTACTTATACATATACATACATAGTCTGGTGCACGTGGCTGATAACGAATTCACAATCAAAGAGCATATAAAAATATGTTGTTCTTTTAGATATGACTGCATGCATTTCCTTGTAATCTTAAGTTTTTATGTATAAGGCATTAAGAAAAATCGTATATCAAAAACCGTTTATGTAATAAGTACATTGAATTATTATTTTTCTCATTTAATATGCAAATCTTATTTTCCTTAAGTGTCTGCACTTTTTAAATCTCTTCGTTAATCTTATCTACTTCGATGCTCTCGGTAATTCCCAGTGGTAATTGAAATGATCCGATTACTGCGAGTGCGCTAACGGAAATGTGGTTAACTTCTTCTTTTGCATTTTCTAGTATTTTCCTTTTTCATTTCCAATTGCGCTATTTTATTTCAAATATTGCTTGCAAACTTAAATACATAAATACATGTATATACAGACATATATATTAGAGCTGCCACTTGCAATCACAGATTTCTACGATGACAACGAAGGTGCGAATTGAAATGAAAAATTGCGAGTGCAATTAAATAGCTGCGCTTAAAAATATTTGTGAAGCAGGGCACT
>NW_016207802.1:0-2043 GCF_001687245.7 Rhagoletis zephyria
TGAATATTTAACCCTTTTTGGGGGCGCGTACTGTTTAGCAGGCGCTGTTACAAAGCTAAAGACGCTTTGCATCAACCATTCCAGCTCTTTGTTGTTATTGTTGCTTGTTTTATACGTATGTATGTATGTATTATTGCATATTTTTGGCGAATTGTTCTGTCACACTTCATAACGAGCGAATACATATTTTTTAAATGCTTAGCTCTCCAAATGACATGTGTACACAACCACAATAACTACAACCAACAGCAGCGACAGCGACAGCGACAGCGACAACAATAACGAATAAAAATGTCAGCGATGAATTGAATATGTAAAGGATGTTGTATTGTCGGTTTGTGGCATTGCACGCGCAGCGACACACGTTGGCAATTCATTTAATCATTATGTGAGCGCACACACCGCTATGATGAAGTGTCGTCATCCACACAGAGCCTTTGCTGCAACAAAAGCCGAGGAAGCATCGAAATTAATAAATATTAAAAAAAGCACACGCTGTAAATAGGAATGTGAAGACGAAATTATTAAAGAAAGGAAGCAAAAGAAAAGTGAGTGTGGCAGGAAATTTGAGTAATTTATATACTTGTGCATATGTATGTTACTACACACATATTCGCATGAAGGTGAATAACAAAACAAAAATATGCATTTTAAAAGCACCTATGAACATGCGTGAATTTTATGGGCGACATAAATTTACAGAGTAAACAGGAGCGCAACTGTCAAAAAAAAAATAAAAATCTATAAATATTATCTTAAATTTGTACCTATATGGGTCATTCCAACCCCATTCGGACATAATTTGGCTGTTGGATCTCCGATTTTTTTTCATTGTTTTCTTATGTCATAATAACAATAAAAACAGGCCTCTGATTTTTTTTTTTTAATTTTTTGTCAATCCCTTTTCCAAGTATCTATTAAAAAAAAAAATTCTTTTCTTTAAATGCCCATTTTAAATTTAATTTTTAAATTTCAAAATTCAAAAAAAAATCAGGGACCGAAAATATCANGGGTCATTCCAACCCCATTCGGACATAATTTGGCTGTTGGATCTCCGATTTTTTTTCATTGTTTTCTTATGTCATAATAACAATAAAAACAGGCCTCTGATTTTTTTTTTTTAATTTTTTGTCAATCCCTTTTCCAAGTATCTATTAAAAAAAAAAATTCTTTTCTTTAAATGCCCATTTTAAATTTAATTTTTAAATTTCAAAATTCAAAAAAAAATCAGGGACCGAAAATATCAAGAGTTTTGTTTTCTGACCATTTTAAAATCGATATTTTTGATTTTTATTTTTTTCGATAAAATTTTGTCATTTTTATTTTTCTTCTATCATTTTTAATCGTCATAATGGAGACTGCCATTTTATGACCGATTTAAATCTTTTATGGACTAAAAATTTTATTTTGAGAATAACGGTTATAACATGATCGTAAAAATAAAAATCAAAACTAACCACTAAAAATTTATCGAAAAAATAAAAACCATTAAATAAACTTTTATTCTGAAAATAACGGTTATATCATGATCGTAGAAATAAAAATCAAAACTAGCACAAAAAATTTCTCGAAAAAATAAAAACCATTAAATAACGTTTAAATTTATACGGAAAATAGAAATCCAATTTTAACGGTTAAATAATTTTAATATATTATAAAAACCATAGAGATTAAAAGTTGCGGAATGAGTGACAATTTTTTTAGAAAACATTTTTAGGAAATCGATCAGTAGGTGTTTTTTGGAAATCAATATTTTTTGTTTGAAATTTTAAAGTTTTATAAAAATACAGATTCGAAAATTTTTCCAATTTAATATTACAAAAGTGTTTTATAACATAAAAAATTATCAAAAAAATGGGAGATGCAAAAGCCAAATGATGTCCGAATTGAGATGGAATGCCCCTTATATATGTACATATATACATATGTATATTTACACGAGTATGTATGTATTCATATATTCTTCATTTCATGATATCATGACCACCAACCGCTTTGCTTTGCTGTGCAGGCTTCCGAACCAAGCGAACTGTCTGCCCGCTA
>NW_016207806.1:0-203 GCF_001687245.7 Rhagoletis zephyria
CTGAGTAAATTAGCTCCTTAAATTTCGGAATATTGAAGTTGCAAGCATTTCTGATTTTACCGTTATATGAAAAGCGGCCGTAATTTACTCCGATTTTAGTCATTTTCAACGTTTTGCTTTTATGTGGCAAGCACAACAAAAATACCGAGTTTGGTACAAATTGGCTGAACGGTTACCGATATATATATATATGTGATCACAAG
>NW_016207806.1:392-488 GCF_001687245.7 Rhagoletis zephyria
ATTTTCCAAAAATGTATAGTATTCTTATTTTTCGTCTAAAAATTATTGTATATATCAATTTTGAGTGCATAATTTTCAGTAGTTACTAAAATATCG
>NW_016207806.1:610-2043 GCF_001687245.7 Rhagoletis zephyria
GACGGACGGACGGACGGACAGACAGTCACCGCTTAATCGATTTCTCTTTTCATCCTGATCATTTATGTATACATTTGTCTATATCTATCTCGATTCGTTTTGCCTGTTACAAACAACCGTTATGTGAACAAATACTTTGCCAGAACCGCCCCCCGCCCCCCTTCGAAAAAAATCCTGGGTACGGCACTGGAGACCCGCGACTGGTTTAGTTTTATAAACTCCTTAGCCCACCTCCGATCGCCCAGTACCCAAAAAGACATAGCCACCTTGCATTCAAAGTATTTCGCTCATCGCTAGCTGAAATGAATGGCCGTCAATTTTGATGAAGGCTTTTGGAAGAGCAATTCTTTCTTATGGCCAGGTTCACTATAATTCGGTTAGCCACTGGTATTAATCGCTGAAGCCCGCAAGTAGGAAGTATTTACATACAAACATTCGTATAGGAGGGACTAACATGGGAAAAGTCTTCCATGGTGGAATTCTGAACCTAACAAATATTACTAAAGATATAGAAATTTGATTTAAAAAAATAGTAAGAGACGGAAAGGAAGAGAAATTATTATAAAATAAATTGTGCAGGAGAAACTTGAAAGGCCAACCAATTCCGCTCATACAGAAATTTTTGCATGTAAGTATGTAGTAATTTTGATAAGATTCAAGAACCCATCTACCAGCCATTGCAGACAGTTAGCCAGGCTGGCTCTCTCAGAACTCATGATCTCATACTACTTAGAATAAGAATATAACAAAGTTCTGGATAGATTCGGAGAACCTATAGTAATGCGCTGGTATCTTAGTCAGACAAATATTCGTTTATTCTGTTGTACAATGCAGGCATAGACCATGTCAAAATGATGTTCAGAATGAATGTTCTTTGTATTGCGTAATAAAAGATTAAATCTTAATGCGCTAATGTATTTAACGAAATAAATGAAGTAAATTATACACTTATGTACATTTTGAGTCGCTTTTGTAAGATAGTACGCCAGGTGCTTCCCTATGAAAAAACAGTGGATGGATACGGACACTCCCTGGGCATACTCAATCATTACATTTTATACTGGCGGCTCCAAAAAATAAAATGGATCAACATCTGTAAAAAAGCCAGCGATTTTCTGAAAATGCCACATCGTGTTTTAGGGAAAAATATCATTTCTTTTATGGATATTTGTATAAGAGTGGTTACTCTGCAGGCGCCAACGTTTTTTCCTCTCCTTTTGTCGCCCAAATCGCAATTATATTATATTTGTGTATTTATGTTGTATTTTTCCCCTATCTTAATTTCTATCTTCCTTTTTTTATTAATTTCGAATACTTACAATACTTTTTTCGTTAAAAACTTATCTCAGGTGTTCTAATGTTGTCATTTTAATTACAGCTTCCTGTATTCTACCTCTAAAAAAATATGGGACAGGAGATATCTCAACAAAGGA
>NW_016207807.1:0-2043 GCF_001687245.7 Rhagoletis zephyria
CTTACAATAAATAAGGAGCGCTAGTTGCATAGACCTTCGGCTCTCTAGAGACGGTCTAAGAAACTCTTGAAGCTAACAATCTCGATACTGTTCGGATCGTAACTGGGCATTGTACGATTTCAATACATACGCTAAGGCTCACAATCACCGCAAGACCCTACTGTAACAGCTGCATGGACGGCGATTAGATGAAATCATCTCAGCGAGTGCTGCATCGATGTTCAGCTTACGCGAGCTTAAAATTTAAGTACCTTGGGGCTAATGTATTTTTCACTCCTGATAAGTTTTTGGGAGTAGATATTAATGGCTTTCGAAATTTTACTGTGCACGCAGCATTTTTCTATCCAACCACCACATGCTTCTCCCACATTTCATATTTCTATTTATGGCAAAGCACAATTTTCAATTTACCTGTCCAAGTGTCCTCAATTTCCATAAGCATCATACAAATCAACCTAATCGATCTTTTGTCTTAAAAAATCAAGTTAACTCATTAAATAAAATAAATTCGTACGGAATCTGCAAAAAATATTTCTACAGATTTTTTTTCGACATTAATTTAATGCAAGAAAATAATAAAATATAAATCAGTAAACCATTTCTGGTTCAACAGCTAGTAAAAGTTGTGCAATTTTTTGCTTATCAAAAGCTACGAATGATTTTTATTCGACAAAATATTTGCATTTTATACTTTCGTGCATAAATTTACTACTACGAGGGCTGCTGCGAGAATTTCGGGAACTATCAGTGTTCTCCATAATGATCAACACACTTCTGCTTTCGCTCAAACCATTTCGTTTGTGTTCAATTCATATCACTACCCATGGTTGTCTGAATCTCATGATATGTTCGATCACCCATTGTCACCATAGAAATTTTCTGGGCGCATCAGCTTATTTTGGACGACCTTCGTAAGGTTCGTCGGTGATCGAACTACGGTCCACGATTGAATTCCTTAAACCAGCAACAAAAAGTGACGTATGTATTTTCAAAGTCACTGTAAACAATAAAACTAGTCTCCCACCGACAAAATGTTTCAGTTAAAAATTTTTTATTATTTATTTGATGGTAAGGCTAGATGTTAAGTGCCAAAAATTTACGAACACCCCTCGTACATCTTTTTTTGTTGTATGTACAGTCGGTGTCAAATGTAAGTGTACACCTTGTTGTAATATAACATAAACCATTTATTTTGTGATCAAAATCTATTTTTATATGGAAGAAAATGCCAAACACCCTCCACAAAAAAAAAATCTGAAAAATCTACGGTAATTTCTAGCGACTTGACGCTTTGAAAGGGCTACAAAATTGTATACTGGAAAATTTTCTAGAAACTCTGAATAAAAATTTTGAAATTTTGATGGAAATTGTTTGAATTTATGTGAGCTTTATATAAAGTGTGAATCATTTTATAGTTTATGTTATAGAATGAACTACATTTTCATAAATATTTAGTGAAAAAAAAATTTCATTAAAATAATTGTAAATTTTATATTACAACCTTGTACACTTACATTTGACACCAACTGTACATACATATGAAGGTCACCACTGCAAATGATAGATAGTATCCGTGGCATTTTTCACATTTGGCATTCATGTGTTCTTTTAAATTTATATTTAATTCCNAAGTTAGTTCAGTTGTTTGACTGCGTTTATTTACTCTTCAAATTGTTATTCCGCTAATTAAGATTATCCACACCTATTGTTGTGCATATAGCCCGATGTCGCCAGTGGCGCGCTTCACTTTGCATTACTCCAAAAAAAAAAATAGGAAAAAGAAAACCATTTGAAAAAAAACGTGTTATTTGAGATACCTGCAAGTGCGCTAAGTGTGGAGTATTGTCGTCATTGCTATATGAGCCGCTTTATTTGCTTGTAAATTGGGTGAAGATCACGTTTTAGCGCCGTCGCCGAGTTGGCAAACACAAACGAAAAAATATATCAAAAAAAAAAAACATTAAAAAACGACTAAGAATTTAATTAGCAGACATTTTTTTTATGTTATTTGTTTTTTTTTAGAGCAAACAGCAACTATGTTAA
>NW_016207808.1:0-1445 GCF_001687245.7 Rhagoletis zephyria
TTTTACATTTTACATCTTTTCTACATCTTCTCGCTTTTTCTCTTTCATCTGTGAGCGAGAGAGGGAGACTCCACTGATGACCGACTTCTCTTTTTATTCCTCATTTTTCGTCACGCTTAATTTTTCTCTACATTTTAAATTCTCATAAAATAATAATTCTTCACAGTGTGTGTGTGACAATTCCCGCCACTGAACAAGGCAGCAGGGCCATTGACATTTAATTGGTTTCAGTTAATTCAGTGTTTGCCACCACCACCAAAAGCTAATTAATTAACACCTCTGACGTACTCTGAATAAAATAACCATCTGCAACCGCTAATTAACTTTTCTTGCTTAGCAGAAAAAGAAAGGTACATTCAAGAAAGTAAAAACATTACACCAAAATAACAGAAAAAATGAAAACTTTTTCACTAAAAACTTTTTCCTCTCTAAAACTTCTCCCTCTGCTGGTCAACTTCTACGGCCACCTCGGTCTTCAGCTTCACCCACTTGCTTCGGCTGAATCATCCTCAAAATACAGAAATTACTTACGTCTACTGTTAAATCTCACCCTCAACCTCGCCACCACCTTCACCTCCATCATCCTGGACCCGTATCTCTCAAAGGGCTACCCCATCGACCCGGGCATTCCCTGGCACGTCGTCGCCGCCTTTGACACCTTCTACCTCTACCCGATCAACCACATCCTCTACTCGGTGTACTACCTTCTTTTTGGCCAAAGAATAGTTCACCTTCTCGCCACCTTGCCTCACCTGGTCAAGGTCTACGAAGTTGCTGAAGAAGAAGAAGAAAAAGGCGTTCAAAATTCTCAAAGATTAAAACTAGCCGTCGCACTTGGACTTTTCCTTCTTCAACACCTTCTCTTTTTGATTGTTTTTGTTCAGGTCATTGCTTACTACCCACTTGCCTTCTCCTCGGTCCTCTGCCTCATCACCGACTACCTCACCTTCATTAATCCCTCGCTAACACTAGCCCTGCTCTACTACGGCCAATATGGAACGTACCGGTCGCTGGTCAAACTTCATAAGAACCTTCAGAACTGCCAAAACACATCTCCCATTTTGAAGTGTTTTCAAAAGGCTGAAAAAGAACTGCAACAAATGGCCCACTTTTGCAGGCAGTTTTACCTTCTTCTTTCCGCCCCACTGGCCCTCTTCATCTTCGCCACCATCTTTGACGCCATCAGCTCGCTGTGCATCGGCCAGGCGGTGCCCAACTGGCAGACCATTCTCAGTTGTGCACTCTCTTTGACCAGTCTTCTCTACCTGGTTCACCTCAATGCGGAGATTAGGGAGCTGTTGAAGAGAATCTCCGGTCTGCTTTGCAGGCACAGGTTGGAAGGTCGAGGAGGAGGAGGAGGAAGTTTTGAAGAAGAAAAAGAAATTAGAATTAGTCTGCAGATTCGCCTGCAGGAGACGGTGGCCGTCTACGGGCCCTACTACTCG
>NW_016207808.1:1546-1738 GCF_001687245.7 Rhagoletis zephyria
GACTGGTCCTTCGCCAACGTGACCGACATTTCAGAGGTGGTGGTGGCAGACCTTCGAGAAGTGCCTAAAATATGACCAACAATTGACAGTTCAGACACTCGCCTTACTACCATAATTAGGAAAAAATATATCGCTGCAAATGACAGCCCGCTCGATCGGCAAGCCACTGTCAGCCTTCTTTATCATCATCAG
>NW_016207808.1:1792-2043 GCF_001687245.7 Rhagoletis zephyria
CCTCTCCTCTTCTCAGCTGTACTCAACGCGCACTTGTACTGGACTGTGAATGCTCTCAATTGTTTACTACCAACCGAGTAGTACACGGTGGCAGCCACTGCCATTATCACCCTCCCCATTTTGAGGATAGACATGCAAAAATCAGTAACAAAAAAGGAAAATAGTTTTGCCAAAAGGAGGGAAACTGAAAATGAACTGAAAAGAAAGAAATGCGCTATAGCTGCAATAGATCCTCTTCAGCTGCCACTTGG
>NW_016207809.1:0-2043 GCF_001687245.7 Rhagoletis zephyria
ATTTTTTATTGCCAAATCGTTGGTTTATAATTATTGTTTTTTTCAAAGACAATAATTATTTTAAAAGAAAATGTGTTAAACATATTTTTTTTCAAAGTGCAATTGTGGCCACGCAAAAAAAATTCTAATACATATTAATTTTGTACAAAATTTAGAAAACTTTTATCTATATTGTTTTTGTTATAGTGTTATCTATTTTAGATTTTTTTTATTCATTTACGAAATTCTACCTAATTTTTTTAAATGGTGGTAAGGTTTTCGTGCCCACAAGTGTATTTTCAAATCGGTCCAGAAACCTTAAAATATAGTTATTTAGTTGTATAGGTCCGTTCGAAAAACAGCAACTTTTTTTTTGGTGAGGCACCCTAATATAAATACGTCAAATGAGCCAGATTTCTTTTATGAATTTGACATGGAGTATGATGGCCATGGTCCTGTAATCCTTGTTAAGTTAAAACCCACTCAAAAACGAATACTCCAGAAATACTCCAGAAATGCAAATTATCAGACACGGACTGGTGAATGATTAAGAGTAGAACTCCACATGTGACTCAACTGCTCACGTATGGCGGTTTGTTTAAAAGCGGTCTCTGAGAGCATGTTTGAGACTTGGGTGGCTAATAACCAGGGCTCGAATCGTCACACTCGATATAGTATTACTCGTCACGTAAAAACACATTTCTCAAGAAAAAAGTTTGAAACTTAGGTGAAAATTTGTTGCACCTTTGGCGGTCTTTTAAAAAGTTTAAAACTTGGGTTTATATGAGTTTTGTTAGAGAATGGACTGTATTTTAATTGAAAATTTTTAAAAATAAATAATTAAACACTAGTGAACCCGCACGGCGTTGAAACGCTCAAGATAGAATTTCAAAAACCTACAAACAATTCCAAAAATTAGTAAGGTATAGTGGATTCGAGTGTCATATTTCTTCTAAATCCGTGCAGCTGCTCCGCATAGTACATTTTTAATATTATCAAATTTTAAATCACCCGATAAAAAGATACTACTTGCAAAAAAGGCAAGGTCTTAATTTTTCAGTTTATAGAATTTATTTCCGAGTAAACTTCTACAATGTTTAATTTGAGTTCGAAGCGAATTTGGTGAATTGCAAAACCTTTCGATTGATATCCTTCCTTTAAAAATTCAATTAATAGCAATTAAATAATTTAAATGCAGCTTATTATTATATTTCAGAAATAAAGCCGTTTCAACACCTTTACGATTGACACCCATATTTTAATAATTCATTTGACTTTTTAAATAATTTGAATATTTGAGCAGGTGGCAACCTTCTTCAAACACTCAAAAAATATTTCTAGTGTTCAAACTAAAGATTTCTTAACAAATTTTAAAATACATATTTGAATTAGGTAATTGCCCTAATTTAAGTGAGTTGGATTTTTTAAACAGGTGGCAACTCTCATAAATATATTTCAGAAATAAAGCCTTTTCAAAATCATTTCGATGATATCCATCTTTTAATAATTCATCCAACTTCTTATATAATTTGAGTGTCACTTTATAAGCACGTGGCAACCCACTTCAAACATTCTAAATGTTCAAACTCGAAATTTGTTTAACACCCTTNCTCTAACAATGCGATACATATTTTAATTAACTGAACCGCTAAATATAGTTCAAAAATAAAGATTTTTCAAACCCATTCGATTGATACCCAAATTTTAATAACTCATTCGGTAATTTGAAATAAATTTTTAGACAGGTGACAACCCTCTTCCAACGCATTAAAAATATTCTTAATGTTTAAACCAAAGACTTCTTAACACTCTTTCGTTTGACATTCAAATTTTGACATTTCATATAACTTTTGGATAAGTTAAGTAAATTCGACATTTCAAGCAGGTGGCAACCCACTTCTAAATATTTTCAAACTGCTACTTTCTGGGCCCCCTTTCGTTCGGCACCCAGATGTTGAAACAATTGTTTCCTATTTAATTTCCTTAATTCAAATTTAATTTGATTTTTTAAACAGGTGGCAACCCCCCTAAAATTAAGTTAAGAAAGAAATATTTTCAAAACCA
>NW_016207810.1:0-2042 GCF_001687245.7 Rhagoletis zephyria
CTTGTGTTCATTAATTTTTATTGTTCTAAACGAAAAAGAAATGAACATACATATATATTTTTTAAATTTGAATTAATTAAAAAAACGTATTATTAAAAGGCGAACAGCATAACGCTATGAGCTCTTCAGCAGTTTTTTCATAAAATCTTTCGAAAGACAGTAAAGAGCTTTCAAGACAGTCGCCAAAATTGCCTCGTTGAACTCCTTATCTCCTTCTTATTGGGCACTACAGCCGTTTGCCGGTTTGGATCGAGTCTAAAGAGCTTCTCCAATTGCCACTATCCTTCGTCAAGTTGCGCGCATTTTCCGTTGTGTATGTGGGCGCCCTTTCTTTCGTTGTTCACCCATATCTAGGTTCTGAACCGAAGGATATTGCCACCTCCTTACCTTAAGCTCTCTATATCTATACTACTGCTTCGCTTGAGTGTCCCTCCTGCAACCGCGTTGACATGCTTACCAATTCGAAAATAAAAATTTTTACTTTTTTTTGCAAATCAGCCCTTTTTCTTTTCCTCAGTTTCGTCAGTTCAAACTCTCTTTGATTGACAAACAAAGCGAAAATTCATACAAAGAAAAACTCTTTTACAAGTCGATAGCCAATGACAAAACAATCGCCAATTAAGGAAGTAAGGAAGGAAAGAAAAAGTAACAACAAAATGAAACACAAGCTCAAAAATACATGAAGCAAGGAAAAGAAAAACGCGCTACGATAAATACTAATAATAGAAACTGGCCAGGTGCAATTTTATGCAGAAAATGACCCAGCTCGTTGCCACTCAGTCAGTCAGCTAGCCATGCGAAAAGCCTTAATATATGCAATTAAAAAGCTATAGCGGTCAATGTGCATATATATACATACATACATAATAGCAAACATGTGCCAATCCCCGTGTATTTGTAGCTATGTTTGTACTCTTGCGCCAGCACTGGTTGGCTTATTTGTACGCTAAAATGGTACTATAAATAAAACAGTAAGTGAAAAAAACAACAGAAACGACGACCGCAATAACCACAAATTACGGGTTGTTAAATTAAAAAAAAAAAAAAAAAAACATTAAAGAGTGGGGACAAAAATTATTGAAGCACAATAATGGAGGGTGTATAAGTTGTGAGGTTAAGTTAGCGGATTTAGGGCGCGAAGGAAGGAAAGTAGTACGTGCAGCAGTTTTACAAAATAGTAGCAAAATTTATTGCAGCTGGTTGCAAGTAATTTGAAGATTTGCAAAAAAAGGAATAAAAAATTCGCAAGGCGACATACAAAAATAATAGCAAAAATCAGATGTCACTCCATGCCACAATATCCAGTGCAAGGAAATATGGGAAATGGATATTTTTTATTTTTTTTTTTTTTTTAGAATGTGAAAAAATGTTTATACTATGTTAATAATTTAATAAAATTTAATGCAATCTCTAATGCCAGTAGCATTATAAAACGGAATGAAACTAAACGGAATTGTGCCGCAATCGTGAAATATTGCCCATTTATTGATTAACCCTCTCAGGACCATAAGTCTACAATAGAAAAACGCCAATTGTTTATATTTCAAAATGTTATTCATCGTTGCGAACGCTAAATAAAAAACTTTTTGCACATCACAAAAAAAAAGGAAATCAATGTTAAGCTAATTTGCTCTTAATAAATTTCATTAATTTCAACTAAACACTACTCTTTTTCCTAACTTTTCTAAAAAAATTTCGTCACCCCGTATTTTTTTTCTATAAAATAATATTTTCTAAAAGATTTTTTTTTTAGTTTTATTGAGTTTCTTTCTTAAAAGTAGTTTTTTCCAAAATATGGTTTTTTCCTAAAAAAGTAATTTTTGTTCAAAATTAATTTTTTTAGACTTGTCAGTTTTTTATAAAATGATTCTTTCGCAAAGGTCAAAGAAATTGTTTTCCCCTGAAATGCTTTAAAAAAAATTGCTTTCCTTAATTTTTACACAAATATATTTATACATATATATTTACATACAAATTCCAAATTTTTTTCAAAAAAACATTGTTTCTTCACAAGGAAATAACTTTTTCGCGTGATTTAAAGC
>NW_016207811.1:0-2042 GCF_001687245.7 Rhagoletis zephyria
GTATGGGGAAAAAACAACTTTTCGTGGAAATGGTATGGAATTCTTAAAACTCAATATTTTTCTATCGGTTCCAATAACAATTTCAATTATTTATTTAACCCTTTTTTAATAACGAAGATTTTTTATTTATCCCCCCATTGCTTCCTCTGGCATTTTCTAGAGGTTTCGGCGATCCTATAAAATATAGTTACTAAGAAAAAACTTAAAAAAAAAATATTGGGTTTTATTACTCGGAATCTGTTGAAGAGATCGAAAAATATTGATTTTCAAGAATTCCATACAATTTCCACGAAAAGTTCTTTTTTTCCTCATACAAAATATATGCAAAACTTTAAGCGCTTTGAGCGACCTCTAAATATTTTCTGATATCAAAATAAAAACTAGGGTTATACTTTTTTTTGATATATTAAGAATAAGATTTTGATATTTAGAATAAGAATTTATGTAATATATAAATTAAAGTTCTGGGAAACCAGAGGTCAACCTTGTGCGAAATCTCCCTCTGCGGATAATGTGTTTTAAATGAAGTCGCTGTTATCGTACGTAGAGAATTTTAAAATAATGGTTTTTTATAGTTCACGCATTGCAGAGAATTATTTGTTACCACCCACCCGGGGTAAGGAGCAAATCACTTAGCTCTGCAACGAGCAGTTTGGTCCATACTATTTTTGTGATCGTCATTATCCCACAACCGAGGTAGGAGGTGAAATTTGACGTGAAATATAAAAGTTTGTACTACAATACCATATCAGTTTTATAGCCAAATCATTTTTAAATAAGCTAAAACTAAACGGCAAAAATAATAAACACAATTGTACAGGGCATTGCTAAAAACGCATCCCGGATTAAAGAATGGCTAAGTGCAATAATTAAGTCAAGATAGTCAAATTATGAAATAAATATTGAAGCTTTAGCAACCTCAACAATAATATCTAACCCACGTAACAGGAAAGTAGTGGTGCCATGCTTAGATGCAAATAAGGACATAAAACGTTTAGGTAAGGAACACATACCATGCCACTCAAGGACAGGTATGACTTCGCTTCAGTGTATGTTCTGTACCGTTAGTTACTTTAGTTAGTTAGAGTTTTAAATTTAAGTTCTGTGTACATAACACAATTTAAGTGTTACATACAACAAATTAGGTTATGATCAATGATAAGAATTTTAGTATTGTCAAAGCTTTCGTGCGCACGTGCAAACTGTATTGTAAATATACATACATACACAGTGCACATGCGCACAATATGAACTAAGGGATATTAGAATTCAATGCCAGCGTGTAAGGGAATAGAAACGTATGCATTTCTTAAATGTTGCGAAAGGTGATTGGCTTGAAATGCAAGTGAAGCCGTTGACTATTTTTATTATTTCCTGGTAATGTCGATTTAAGTGCTTTTCTAGATAAGTTATACATACCTACTATACATTAGGCTAAGAACTATGTACATATGTGTAGGTTAAGAGCTTTTGTTATAAATAAAGGCTCTGGACACCAGCGCGTCAGTTATCAACCAAACCCCCGCGTATACAGTTGGTAACCCTAAGTGAGTTTTTTTGAACAGTGAAATTTTTTTTTCAAATAAAAGTTCGGTCGTATAAGAGTATTGGTAAGTATTAATATATACATACATACATACATACATGGTTTTTGTTTTGTGTGTAGTAACAACTTAATAAAAAAGTGAAAGCAATCGATTCTGCGCTTAAGGCAAATCAAACCATTGCAAACAGAATCTCTGCTCTATAACAGAAAATAAAAAATTTTAGGGGGCAAAATATTGAAGAAGGACAGATCCAACGTTGGGGGGGTGTAGTGACCAATCTGTCAAGGCAATTCGAGGAGAACGAGTGTATCCTCAGAGCGGCCTCTTCAATCCTAAAAAGAAGCCCTTATTTTAAAGATAATCAGGCAGAGCAAATTAGAGGATTTTTCAATAATACCTCAACTCTGATTTGGACCATCGAAATGGAAGCTAAAGCACTAAAACATAGTCACACATTAGGTTCAATCGCTACAGCTCCCTTGATTTCAAAATCAG
>NW_016207812.1:0-2042 GCF_001687245.7 Rhagoletis zephyria
TTGATGCAGAATGACAGGTAATACGAAACTACATCGATTTTTCGTCTCTACTGAAAAATTTCAAAAAAATGGACTTGGCACCTTTCTCCCTTAGGTGACGATATATGTATGTATGTCCGTATTGCATATTGGCAATAATAAAGTATACGTTTGTACTTAGGGATCAGGTATATCTACTGTTTGTGGTATGTTGGGCAACACTGGTGGCAATACTTCTTTGTACATTAATATTATTATTTTTTTTTTATAACAACTTGTATATATGTATGCGTAGTTATACCATGTGTGTAGCTTCCCAAATTAATATGCATGCCCTGATTTTTTACCTTAAGAAGCCCTCAAGTATCTTCAAATAATGTTGAACGCTACCAAGTGGCGCCAAATTGTAGCCAGTTTAGTGAATAAACCACAACAATAAAGAAACGCTCTTAAGCAATAAGGCACACAGACTATTGCTCTGGAAACATTTGCATTTTATACAAGCGCATTGCGAGCAACAAAGCGCTAGTGCTGGTCAGTTTATGAAAGGGATTGCTAGAGCACTTAGGTGCAGATACTTTTAGTCAATTATTAGATTAGGTCGCTATGTGTGGGGAAAAAATTAACTTAAAATCAACGGAAATCAACTCTATAAACACTTCATTAATTGTAGGAATAGTTAAAACTGCACAATAAAAGCCGACCCACCCTATTATGCATTTACATAATTTTTGTGAATGTTTTTTTGTTTTTTGTTTATTGCGCATGCATATGCAACTCACATCCCTGCTACATACACTCTAGCATAGACGCAATTTAATTGGCATAAACTACAACCAATTCTGCGATTTCTGACTTACAATGCACTTTCGTGATTTCTCATGAACCACTACAAAACAACAACAAACAAAGGGAAATTTAAATGCAAGTACGTATTTAAGTACATAGCGTCCTAGTCTATTGGCATTTAGTATGTATGCGTGTGTAAGTAACTCCAACCCTTTTTGAATTGGCCAATAAGGTGAATTAGAGGCAGCAACCAACAAGTTTGCGTGGACTTAACAAATCACAAATGTAAGTGGACTAATGCAAAAACTTAAGCTTTGGCGCATACATTAAGCTGCTTGGTAGCAATGGTGGGAACCCTTTTAGCCAAACAATAGGTTAGTGAACGCACGCGTGAACTTGTTACCCTAATAAAGGCGTTGTTGTTTGCTGAAAGAGACCGAGAATTAAAAGCTAAAAAGTGTAAAATAAATGAATGAAATTGAATGTTTTTGTTGTTGTTTTACAAACGATTAAAGCCAATATTTCATGCTTGGCAAATTTGATTGTAATTGTAAGGGAGTGGATAATAAGCGTNGTATAAAAATGATTTGGCGTACTTACATAGTCTGGTGGATGAACAAATAATAATAATAATAATAAAAGCATAGCCGCATTAATTAATGACTAAGAAGACCAATCTCCTTAAATAACGGGAATGTAAAATGTATAAATTTGGAATCCTATATGGTTTCCAAAAGAGAAAGTGGGAATTGAAAATCTGCTAATTGGAAAGCTTGCTTTTACATACAAAACTCAATATTGGCTGGAACATGATCGGATGAACCGAAATTGGCAGCAATGAAATCAAAAAGTTTGATTTTACTAAGCAGAAATCTTTACTATGTGTAGGTAATTATAAATAAAGTAGCTGAACTCTGACAAAAAAGGTATTCCTTGCAATTTAGGCTGCTCTCAAAGCGATGGGTCTCTTTTGGTCGCATCAATATTGACGGAAACGAAACAGCAGGTGAGGTGGCCATCTATGCCTCTGAATTGGTAATTTTTGGGAAGATAACTTTTTAGGTAAATACATTTGTTATTCATTGGGTTAAATTCAGACACATGCACACCAGTACTACAATTGCATGAATTGATATTTAAATAAAACGAGAGTCAGACCGAAAGTCAACAGGTAGCAACTGGCGGTCTACAAAATTGCCCAAATAAGTATAAAGGGTTCACACCAGCATCTTTACTGGATTCCGAGTATAATATATATGTATATAAGTATGTAC
>NW_016207813.1:0-2042 GCF_001687245.7 Rhagoletis zephyria
AGACTACACGAAATTTCAGTTTATCTTAAGTGATGAACAAAATTGAATGATAGTAATCCATATAAGCAAAGATTATTAGGTTGTCAATGGAAGAAAAAATTTAAAAAGTGTGTTTTTTAAAAAGTATTCGATACTATGAGTACTTTGCAAAGTAACGAGTAAAATCACCAAATAAGGTATCGAGTATTAAAGTACTCATTTTTATACCCTCAGTATCGACGCTTACTCAATATCGATAGTATCGTTCGAACCCTAACCGCAGATATTTTGAATGCTTTCGAAATGGACCTAAGACTTCGGAGTATCTATTTCTTAAACAAAATATTGTTGTATTATGGTACAATTTCTTGGTGTGACTTTCGAAACGCAGTGTCTATGTGATTTTCAAAATAAAAAAAATAATTTTGCGTGCGTTGTTTTCTCCACTAAAGATTCTTCTACATTATATTGGGCATCGGGGAGTTCTATTCGGAGAGCCAGAAAAATATAGCGTAAATAGCACAACACGAGGCTCTTGGCCCTTATCAGTGTGGCTTTAAGCCTGGAAAATCCTCCATAGAGCAGTATTCAAAATACGCCAAATCGTGGAAAAGACCAGCAAAAACGTTCGACACTCAGCATCTATTTGTCGACTTCAAAGTCCCATTCCAAAGCACTAAGAGGAGTTGTCTATGCGCCGCGATTTTTGGAATAGGGATGTTCCGATATAAGTAAATACGAGTATGTACTTTGGTTTCAATACCAACTACTTTTTTTACTTGAATCGTTTTATCGATACCTACTTAGTATCGAAATAAAAGTACTTATATCGAATCGATTTGAGGAAGTGCCATATCTTTCGGTCATATATTTTCTATGGAAAATAATTGCTTCGCTTTTATGAAAAATAATTGATCTAAGCAATGGCACCGCCAAAATCTAAAGAGGGGATATATTTTTACAAAGTTCAAGCAATGCTTTGTAGNCAACTGAAAATATATTGAAAATATTTGAGATAGGGCGCTTTGAATCGGCAGCTGAGATAGGGCGTTTTTGTAGCGAGTTTTGAAAGAGGGTGGTCTTGAAAGGTTTTCTGATATAAGGCGTTTTTCAATCAAATTCTGGAATAGGGTGCTTTTGAAAAGTTTTCTCAGATAGGGCACTTTCAATCTGGCTGCCGCGATAGGTCGATCTACCACTCAGGTGTCGCAAAAGGTATGTCACAGATAACGCCTGAAAAATACTTTCTCTTTGTTACATATAAAAGGATGAAAAGTTATCGATATAAGTAGTTATCGATACATTCGGTTCACTCATATAAGTAGTATCGAAGTAGGGATTTGAGTAAACTCATTTGAGTAGGTATCGATACTTTGATGGTATCGGAACGTCCCTAGTTTGGATTTGGCATTCCCGTAAAACTGATGCGATTGTATAAAATAACGTTGAGCAATACCATCAGCCTTGTCAGAATTGGCAAAGACCTCTCCGAGCCGATTGCTACCAAACACAAGAACAAGTTTTTAAAAGAGCTTGTAATTGCTGGCGTACGCCGATGACATCGACATCATCGGTAACAAGAACCGTGAAGTCTGTTCTGCCTTTTCCAAGTTGGATAAGGCAGCAAAGCGAAGGCATCTGGTGGTTAACGAAGGTAATGCGATGTTTTTTTTGTCATCAAACCAATATTTAGCCAGCGCGTTCGCGCCTTGGTACTCGCGTCACTGTGGACAGTTATAATTTTGAGAAAGTAGATAGTTTCGGTCACTTGAGAACCAACCTTAACATCGATAATAATGTCTGCATCGAAATTTAATGCAGAATTACTCTTGCGAACAAGTGCTACTTTGGACTGAAAAGGCAATTCAGAAGTAAAGTCCTCTCTCGACGTACGAAAACCACGCTCTATAAGTCGCTCATCATGCTCGTGTTGGTATATGCCGCAGAAGCATGGACAATGACAACATTCAATGAGGCGGCTCTTGGAGTATTCGAGAGAAAGATTTTGAGGAAAATTTACGGGCCTTTACGCGTTGGTGACGGCGAGTACCGCAGACGATGGA
>NW_016207814.1:0-2042 GCF_001687245.7 Rhagoletis zephyria
TGTTGCGATAAGTTCAAGTTTTTTAGCCGATATCATATAAAATGGCAATAACTTTATTTTTTCTAAACTTGAAATATACAAAATGTCGATAGTTTAATGCATAGAATCGGTATCGGGTATCGATTCAAGGAAGTATTGGGTACCGAAATCTTTTTGAAGTATTGGGTACCGGGTGGTAATTCAGCACATCACTAGTTGTAAGCCATGCAGAGTCCGCAAAATGCTCCGGAAGCAATGTCCGTAGGATGCATCCGACTTGGCAGAGCATACTTTGAACTGCCATCAAATTATAACTAAAGAAAGTTTTATTACATGGCAGTTGAGAAGTGCATGTGCAAAAATTTGATAAATTTAATGAAGGAAATTTTTGCACATGCAGCAGTACATTTAGGAGCCCGGCGTTAGCAGTCGCGCCTAAAAACATGTCAAAAATCGGTTGCATCGTTCTGCAATGCTTTTCGTTTATGGTGTTGACATCACCATCCATTTCAGTTTGGAAGAAAAAAATAAATCAACGAGGATGCTGACTCGGGTCATGGTGGCTTGGTATCAGTGAGTGGATACTGAAAATATATAAGGTGCCACCGAAATAGTGTGGCTCTCATGACCCGTTTGAATTTAAATATCCATTTATACGCATGCGCTTTTTGCTTAGTTTTTAGAAGCTTGAATCAAAAATCACTCTTTTTACTAGAACTTATTAAATAATATCTTTAATTTTTCTAGCTACCTAAAGAAACGATAGCATACAGCACATGCCAATGCAAGAAGGAGGATTTTTGGTTCATTAGTTCGCAGCTGGATATCACATTTTTTGGAAAATAATATATTAGACACTCCACAATGTGGTAATATTTCGCGATTTCTATTGAATTTTCGAACAAAGCAAAATAAATGATTCTGCCAATCCTCTGCTACTCAACATCAACCATCAACAAGTGGCTATTAGATTATTCTGCAAGCAAACTGCGACAAAAGAAAAATGCCAGCAAGTAAAAGGCAGAAAAGAAACAGAGTAAAAAAATAACTCCGGCGATATATATGTATGTATGTGCGTTAGTATAGATTGCTTGCAAAATGAACGTGCAGAAAATGAATGAATCTGCAAAGAAAGTGGAAGAGTATTCTGAGTAGAAAATAAGCGCGCTGATGAACGTAAGTCGATAGGAGGAAAAACAGCGAATTATTAAACGCGAAAATTGAAGAATGTTCAACAAAAGCCTATAGAATACGTTCCACACATTTCAGGGCTCCGAGGCGTAATACCTTAATCATAAAAAAAAACCTCACTGCTTCCTTCTACGAAATATTAGCGATCTGTGCAGCGGGAAAATCTACACGTTTTATGGAACTATTTTATCAATGTAGATACATACAAAGGGAGAGATGCAGCGATGCAGTGCAATAGCAGATAAAGCAATAAAATATGCGCCCACGCATGGAAACCCTGCAAGTGTGTCGCAAATGCGCTGATATTATTCACCATGACAACGACGAAGCAGCAGCCGCCGCTCATCAGCACACCCTCCCTCTGCGTCTCTCTTCTCGTAAGTTTACTTTGTCTTTCTGCAGCGCAGAAGCAGTTGAGTGACAAGACTAATGGCAAACGAGGCGTTGAAAAATGCGTAAATTCTTAGACAAATAAGCAGACAAACGGCATATGCAACAATAACATCAGACTACATGGCGTATGAGTAACATAACGAACTATGCAAATCCTACAAAAGGCTTAGTGATGAAATATTCAATGCTAAGCTGCTGCTGAGATGGTAGTGTTTGTTGTGATGTGGCTGTTGGGTGGTGCTGATGGTGGTGCTGGTGGTGGCATGTGGCATAATGGGCATCACTTGAGCAGTCTACTTCACATTGCGTTGCTGTTGGCTGTCACACATCGCTCGGAGTGGGGCTTCTGCAGCAATGCAACGGACTACAGTGCTGGTAAGTAGCTTGCGTGCCTGAGTTGCTTAGTTCACTCGCACACAAACAAACCGAAGATTAGAGACAAATCAGTTCGTGTGTTGGCAAAAATTTCTATCCCTTGT
>NW_016207815.1:0-2042 GCF_001687245.7 Rhagoletis zephyria
CCAATTCCTTTTTAATAGTGTCAACCATGAACGGAGCAGCCTCACATATTATAGGATATGTTTCGGAAATGCTTTTCACAACTTGTGGATGATGCAGTGTATTAAAAAGCACTGAATCTCTTATAAGAGCTTGTGCGCCTAAATTACGTCGAAATTCAGGATACTCTGCCAGGATTTTCTGCAAGATATTGACACGCGAATTTACATTTATTTGAGTATGTGCGATTACGTTAAAAAGCTCATGGATATGAGTGATATTTGCAGGACTGGTTACATCTTCTGGTGGCACATACGGAGAATTTTGCTTCGTCTTGGTAAAGCAATGCACGGTCGCGTTAGGACGCACAGTTTCCAATAACTTTTTTTCATCATTAAGAGCTATACCGTTGTATATTATTTCTGCAGCATTGGTAAATAATAAAAATAAAAAATAATATTTAGTCTGGANAGGTTTTTCTTGTAAATGTATACCAGCGAATAGTGAAGGCATTTTTATCAATTGTATAAAAATAAAATTTGATAGATTAATTTCCGACTGAGTGCAACAACTGTTGAAAAACAATTGAAAGACAAAAAACTGTGACAAATACTGCTGCGCTTCAATTTGAAACGTCATGCACACAGAGCTGCCGTGTAATAAAAATTTGGTGTTAAAAATAAATCAAATACATTTTATTTAAGCGGATTTTATTTTTTTTATACTTTTTTATTAACGAACTAAGTAGTTCAGCGTAAATTAATTAATTGATCAGCATTAAAATTACTAGGGCTGTTCAGGATCTTGGGCATTTGCTCTTGCAAGAGCATATTCGTTACATTTGTAAATTCACAACAACAACACGGTTGCCATGACAGCAAGCAACAGCAAACATAAAATTTGCAAATTCAATTCCAACTGCAAACTACAGACCATTTCCACAACATCCTGAACGGCCCTACTTTTTTAACCCACAGTGCGCATGCGTCGATTTGACAGCCGATTTTGTAATCAAACAGGCAAGTAGAACAAAATAAAAGGAAATGAACAATTATTTATTGCACTAAGTGACCATTACACATCTACATTTTGTATTATATTTCTTAAAAATGCCGGAAATATTGAGCTGTGATTTTGAAGTACATGGAATAGTTCAAGGTAACCGGCAAATTATTAATTTTTTTGCAATGTATTTCTTACGCCAATGAACGTATCCACTTCTTTGTAGGAGTATCATTTCGAATGGTAAGTTTGGGATTGTAGTCAATCAATTCGGGCTAGGCTAGCACTATTAATAAACAGGCAAATAGTATGCTGTACGTGTCATAAACCAACATATGTACACAATAAAAGCTTGTAAGAATAGTATTAAAATTAATTGGTCCATAGTTAACTGCGCATAACCCAGCAAGCCTTTTTTCATGATTGTTAAACAAATTTTTTGCAGTACACCGAAAAGCAAGCAATATCTTTAGGTGTGCGCGGATGGTGTATGAACACACCGTACGACACTGTCAAGGGACAAATTGAGGGAACCACCGAGACCTTCGAGCAAATGTAGGTACAAAAGAAGGCATATTCAATAAGGAAGAAGTTTTTTCGACAGTTCTCCCTTTTGGAGTGCTCTCAAAATGCCAAACATAGAACAAAATATCGCAAATAATATTAAAAAAATTCCTTAATTTAAATTTTCTTATAACGTCGGCTACAAAGAGCTCTAAATTTTGTTGTTTTAACAGCATAGAATTTTCCTCAAGAGATTTTATGTAATCAGCTGGAGTGACAGCTCTTAATTAACCATGTATATTTTATTTGTTTAAACGGCAATCGGCTTACAGATAACAACTGTCATGGGAACGAATATTCGGATAATTTTTTCGTCACTTCTGCCTTGTTGAATATATCTTTCTCCAAAACAACGTAAAATTAACTACATACATAAATCCTTTGCAATTTTTTATAGGAAACATTGGCTGCAGAAAACGGGAAGTCCTACTAGTCGCATTGATAAGGCCGACTTCAGCGAGACAAAAAAATTACAAGATTTCACATTTTCGAATTTTTC
>NW_016207816.1:0-2042 GCF_001687245.7 Rhagoletis zephyria
AGATACACTCGGAGGTTTGCCATTGCCTGCCGAGGGGCGACCGCTGTTAGAGAAAAAAATCTTTTTATACCCGAGCGCACTTGTGCACTTTCTTAATTGTTTTTACTTTTGTTTAAAGTTTTTTAATTTTTTTTTTGTAAGTATAGCTCATAATCTAAAAAATCCATATAAATCGGACTTTCAAACCTTGTACAAAAATTACAAAAAAAAAAATTTTTTTAATTAAAAAAAAGACATATCTGCATAATTTTACCTGAATTGCAAACTTTTTAATTATAATCTCTAGAAAAAAAATTTTAAATTTTAGTCTAGAAAAGAAAGTTTAGGCAAATGTACTTAAGTATATGTTTATATTAGTTCGTATTACATAAGAAATTCAATAAGCATTTTAAGTCGCAGTGAAATATATTTGAAAGAAAGAACTACGATTTTTAAGAATTAAGGGAACTTCTCCAAACGGCTTTCTGAGTTACGTTCTACAAAAGCCCTTCCGGAAGCTCTTCTTTGGGTAGCGAAAGCAGAAGCCCTTCAATTTTTGCCGCTCCATAAATAAAGCAAGGAAAAAGACATGCCTGTCAGAAAGGCCTTTGGAAAGGCCCGAGATTAGCCACTGAGTTACATGCATGATCCTTCAGCCGTGTGCCTGTTCAAGAACTTGCACTTTTTTCGGCATTTGCCTGATTAAAAAAAAGTAAGATTTTAACCAAATAAACTAAAAATAAAGAAGGTAAACTCATCACATACTATTCGGCATGCTAGAAAGAAAATTCATTATTAATTTAAACCCTTTTTCATACCAAGCTCTGTAAAAAATGAAATGGGTGTCTGTAATTGACCTTCATTAAAAAACCATGAAAATTTAAGTGTAGAAGAAGACACCAGGAAGCCCCATTGTAACTGCTTATTTAAAAATTTTATAAAAATTCTAATAAACAAGCTCAAAATTTTGATTAAAAATTGTTGAATTTTTCTAAACTCTGATTTTGGTTAAAGCATGAACCATATTTTTATTAAAAAGAAAGTAGTTTGGAAGCAAAACAATAAAACCGACTTCAACTATCATATAAAAATGCGAAAGTGTCGTTAAATTCTTCATGACCAAATAAACCAAATTAGTGTTTGACAACCTCTGAGGTACCACCTTTCCTTTAAAAAAAGAATTATAGAAATCGGTTTACGTGGTCCAAATCTATAAGGTAACAAACATAAAAAAATATATATTTCCACGAATTGATAGCCCCCCTTTTTTATAGTCGGTTAAAAATAACAGAAAAATTTTAGCTTGAAAAACATAGTAAATGTTTAAAAAAAAAACACAATTCAACCATTTTTACCCCAAAAATTACCATCGCCGGTTTTTTATAGCAATGTTTTGGTTGCAATATCTAAGCAAAATATGTTGCAAGACACTTAAAGGACAGTTGATTCGTCAATTTTATGTTATTTGTTCTCACNCATACCTTTGTGAACTTCAATGTGAGGCGACAGTATTCGTTTTTCCAACAATTCGTTTTTCATTGATAAACTATAAAAAACAAAAATGTATATGTAATCGCATGCATATGTGTATGCATTGGGCAAAGATTTTTTATTTTTTAGTTGTTGCAATTCACATGACTTTAAAGCGATTGCCCTAGAGTTCAGCGACAGCGACAATGACAGCAGCAGTAACGCTTCCCCTGTGAATATTTGCCAATCATTCGATATCCTTTCGTTTTCCATATAAAATGAGGAGAATGTCCATACATTTTGCCCCCACTGGTAGGTGTAAAGTAAAAGTATGACTAATTGAATTATACAACCACTACAGATTTACAATTCGGCACTTGAGACTTTTAATGCATAAATTCCGGTAGAGTCATAATAGCGAAAAGAGGAAAATTCGAAGTAAAAAAGGCGGCAAATAACTCAGTGGGTTCGATTTAATTTAGAGTTTTGTTTAACCTTAAAAAAATATAAATATTTGGCACTTCCACGATTTCGAAGTATTTGGCCGTCCGTCCGTCCGTCTGTCCGTATATATGATAACTCGAGCAAAAACT
>NW_016207817.1:0-2042 GCF_001687245.7 Rhagoletis zephyria
ATCAACTCAATAACTCAACTCTGAGTTGAGTTACCCACCTCTAATTTGTATAGTCGCATAGAATTTCCAAATTTGTTTACACTGGCAATGAAGTATCTCTGCGCACCACCGTCTTCATTGAACTCAGAAAGAGTGTTTAGTGCATCGGGTAGCATTTATGTTGAAAATAGAAATAGGTTGTTGCCCGATAATTCGGAAAGGCTTCTATTCATAATGAAAAATACAGATATTGTTAACTTGATTTGCTAATTAGAACTATTAAATTTGATTATAAAAATACAAAAGATATAAAAAATTGCTGAACTAGAAATTCAATCTTTTATAATCGAAATCCGGAAATCTAGCAGGATTCTAGCCAGTATCCGGCCAGATCGTCGAATAACAGAAATACGGCCGGATAATCTAACCTATACGGTGGAGCTTTACTTACTGCTTCCACAGGCAAAAGTTTTAATATTGATAATGTTATCAGGCAATATTTTGCCAATGGACACCGTATATTGTTCTTGGTAAGCAATAATTACACTACAAAAACGGTCATGAAATACACCCGGAACAAAACCTAGTGTAGGTTGTAGGTATGGTCGAGTACAACAAGAAAATTTACCCGGTATAGTTCCTGAACCCTCCAAATTTTTTTTATTAAAAAAAAAAACGTTATTTTCGTACTTGATGCACTTATTTATTAATGGCTTGACTATTTTACATCCGATTTTAAAAACCGAACAAGTTTTAAAAATAGGATTTATAGACCTTTAAAACGGTATATAACAATATATTGTTAGACTTAGCTTGTTGGAAGTTTTCATCGGTTAATTTTAATGATTCCCTATTTTTCTTTATTTTTGATCATCGCTAATTTAAAAATGTCTATGAAAGTTGCCAAATATGTGGNTGACTATTTTACATCCGATTTTAAAAACCGAACAAGTTTTAAAAATAGGATTTATAGACCTTTAAAACGGTATATAACAATATATTGTTAGACTTAGCTTGTTGGAAGTTTTCATCGGTTAATTTTAATGATTCCCTATTTTTCTTTATTTTTGATCATCGCTAATTTAAAAATGTCTATGAAAGTTGCCAAATATGTGGTATTTATCTAAAAGAATTTATTTATCTACCTCAGCCAATGCAAGTTGAAGTTTAACGATTTGTAGCACCGTGCTTTCAGAGCTTTTTTTATCTTGATATATATAGTGCCAGCAATTTGGTACCTTGACAGCTACATTTTCATTTACGCGATAACTTGGTGGCGGCAACAATATTGATATTTTAGTATAAAAGCAAAATTTTAGCTGTTTTTATTAAAATATTTGTTATTCTGTACTTGGATGTAAAATTGCAGACTTTCTAAATTTTTTAAGTGATTAAATCCAGCAAAAAGAGCCATCTTACATATGCTTTTGTCAAGATAGAAATTGTCGATGTAACAGAAAATGAGTGTTCGCACCCAGACATGAGGGTGTTCGTCCAAGGGGATTCCCCAGTTTCGGAAAGCATGCCCTATATCGACTTTCTTAAAATATGGAGCACAATTATTAAGGGGATAGGGTAATTTTTGTATAAGACAAAAATTATTGTTGCAGCCTTTATGAAAAATGAAATAGGTAAAGTTTTATATATTTGTAATGCAATAAGTTAAAAAAAAATTCATAAAAGTAGTTCATGACTTTTTTGCTGCAACAAGTTACCATGCTTGCATTTTTTTATACAAAACTGTAGATATGAACTAAAGTTTAAAGTTAAATATTCGTATGAAACTGAAAACAACCGCAAGCAATTTGTTTCACTTGTTGAGATTTCCCCTCGACACCAGTAACCCTACATGTGAACGTATGTGTATACATAGGAAATACGTAGAGACATTTGTGCATACATTTGTGTTCCCCCAGGGACTCAAACTCACAGCCCCACTTGACCAACGCCAACTTACTAAAACTGCGCTGCAAAAGATGCCTTTTCCTTGTTTGTTTACCTACGTACATATACTTACATATAAAGGGTGATTTTTTTGAGGTTAGGATTTTCATGCATTAGTA
>NW_016207818.1:0-2042 GCF_001687245.7 Rhagoletis zephyria
TACCATCACTGCTTCTCATGGGCTTGTGCACACTGCGCAAACGTTCCAATCATACGTTATCTTCAAATCTTCTTCTTCTTTATTGGCGCTGTAACCGCCCAGGAAATTTTGGCCGAGTGCAAAACTGCACGCCAGTCATTTCTCTTCTGTGCCAACTGACGCCAATCGGAAATGCCAAGTGAAGCCAAGTCCTTTTACAGCTGGTCTTTCCAACGCAGAGGAGGCCTTACTCTTCCTCTATTACCAGCATCGCGGCCCGAATAGAATATTTTCAGAGCAGGAGCGTTTCTGTCCATTCGAACGACATGGCCAATGTCCATATCGTTGTAAAGCTCATACAGCTCATCGTTAAATCGTTTGCAGTATTCGCCATCGCCAACGCGTCAAGCTCCGTAAAACTTTCGCAGAATCTTTCTCTCGAAAATTCCTAGAGCCGCTTCAATAAGTATTTTCATTGTCCGTGCCTCCGCGCCATATACCAGCACAGGCATGATGAGTGACTTATAGAGTGTGATCTTTATACGACGAGAGAGGACTTAACTTCTCAATTGCCTACTCAGTCCAAAGCAGCACTTGTTGGCAAGAGTGATTATCCGTTGGATTTCAAGGGTGACATTATTAGTGGTGTTAATGTTGGTTCCCAAATAAACTAAGTTGTCTAATTTTTCAGACTTGTAACTCTCAACAGTGACATGTGTGCCAAGACGCGTATGCTCTGTGTGAGTGATGACAGGAGACTTCGTTTTGTCCTCATTCACCACCAGATCCATTCGCTTTGCTTCTCTATCTAATCCCGAAAAGGCAGAACAGACGTAGCCCTTGTTTTTACCGATAATATCGATGTCGTCGGCATACGCCAGCAATNGCTCTTGCAAAGTATTGTCTTTGAGCGGTTGAGTTCTGCGGCTCTTATTATCTTCTCCAACATCAGATTAAAGAAATCACACGAAAGGGAGTCAGTGCTTGAAATCGACAAATATATGGTGCGTGTGGATCCTATTCTCGCTATGGTGGATTTGCCAGGTCTAAAACCAAACTTGATTCGATTCAACAAAACTATATGTATATACATATAAATATAACATTTTTAAGTGACAGCAGATGCGAACTACTTATTTGCTTACACATAAATGTGTAAACAAATTACATATATTTGGAAAAGTTTTCTAGCAAATTAAGGTGCATAAGAAATAAGTAAGCATAGATAATTCCGCAGTGCTGTGCATTAAGGTGCATGAAATACACTACGGTGAAAAACAACAATGCCGATAAGTTACAAAACCAAGATAAACGATGCCAAATATGGCATTGGTTACAACTTCCGATTACTTACAATACTACTTACCTGAAAAATATCGAAAGAATTCGCAGACAGTGTACCCGGCGAGGCCGAGGATTGCGATGAGCTCGGGGTCAATGGTGTGTAGGCGGCCATTGAAGTAGACAGCGTGTCCACATTTGTGCCCAATAGCAGGGGATTTGTAGTTGTTTTGCCAAAGCCAAGAAAATCGTTAAGAGCGATAGGCGGATCTGTAAAGAAAGGGAAGGAGAGATGCGTTTTTTTTTTATAAATTTGAATGTACGCATATAAACGGTTTTATAAAGACTGTATTCGTTTTTGCTTAATATTTGCCATAATATTTGCTACTGAATCGTTTGACATCTACAAATCACCCATCTATTAGCATGGCGTCCCTTGCGCTGAAATGTCTGGAGTGTCTGCTTTATTGCCTTGGGCATTTTGTATTCGCATGTTCAGAGTATACAAAGTTGTACGTAACTACTACTTCAGAGTTAACAGTAGGTACTTTGCCTTGGCCTCGTCTCCCACTTCTCTAATTTGAAAAAAAACCCTCAAATGGCTATTGAAGCTCCTTCCCTATGAGGCTGCAGCTGAAATTGTGCTTTTGGATCTACTCGTATGTACATGCGCCCACCAGTTCTTCGCAGCCGAGTTTGGGCAGCTCAATCCTGAGGGGAATCGTAATTTTTGGCAGAATTTTTAGTTCAATACAAATAAAAATATATTTGCATGCAATTTC
>NW_016207819.1:0-2042 GCF_001687245.7 Rhagoletis zephyria
GTTTTTATTCTTTTCGCGTGTATGTATATATCAATTTAAATGTATAATTTATTAAAAATATTTAAAAAAAGTCGCCTATTTAATTAAGTGTTTTTTTTTTATGTATAATAATGATNAGGTGCCATAATAGACCACATACTCCACTTTTGTTACATAAAACGTACATACATACTTACGTACATATGTATTGCTGGTGAATTTATTAGTTTGATTTTTGCTGCATTTAAGATTAAAAATATTATGTTAGGTACATCAATTGTTTTTATTCTTTTCGCGTGTATGTATATATCAATTTAAATGTATAATTTATTAAAAATATTTAAAAAAAGTCGCCTATTTAATTAAGTGTTTTTTTTTTATGTATAATAATGATAAACTAAATTCTTGCTAACTTCTCTTTAATAAATTTCCACTTTTTTTTTGGTTTGACTTTTTAACGTTTTTACTTTAATATTCTTAAAGATAATCTACTTATAAATATGTACAGAAGTATGTAATTATAAAAATCGAGTGCAAGCTAAAGATTCATCTGCATTTGTCGGCGTGAAAGTACAAGCTTGTTATATTTAGATAAAACCTTACCTTACGTTTTGTTATAGGGCATAAATGTGTGAAGTTTTCATGGCTGATACGACTAGAACTTTTTTGTTTTGTTTTTCTTTTTGGGACAAATAAAAAAAAATCGAAGTTTAAAAAATAGTTTTTCTCTATTATTTCCTACACTCAGTATATTATTTAAAGCAATTTTTTCTCCTCTAAATTTGCCAAAAATTTCAGATTAGTTCAGGTTGGCTTTTTATTGACAAGTACCTATTGCCTATTTTTTTTTTCAAATCAATTTTAATTATTATTTTTGCTTGTAAAAATATAGCTCATTCTATAACAAAAGCCGATCAAATCCATGTTTGTAATTTTGTACAAAAGTTAAAAAAATAAAATAAAACAAGTTTCATAAAAATTTCAAAATTTTTATTCAGAATTTTTAAAACACTTTTGTGTATACAATTTTACATTCTAGTATAAAAAAAGTACAAGTTCGAAGCGTCTGCAAAATACCGTTGGTTTTTGGAAAAAATCTTGTTGATGGTTCCACTCATTTTCTTCCACACGAAGTAAGTAAGATTTTATGTCGGATAATGATTTTTTATATGGAAGACAATGCACTTTATTGTACTACATATAATACGATACGAAACTACAGATCTAAAATTTTATAAAAATTCTGCATTTAAAGTGTGAAATTTTTATCAATGTTTGTTGATTTTATTTTTTTTGTGTGCAAAATTTAAAGCTTTGATTTATAAGGTTTTTGTTATAGAATGAACTAAATATATTTTTATAAAAAAAAAATAATCAAAATTAATTTAAAAAAAAATTGTTAAAACTTTTTAATATATGGGGACCTTGTCCTTATGGGGGGCACTCTAGTAAAGCACTGACAGACTTTTGAGTCTTTATTTAGTTTAAGTTTAGCCAATATTTTTAACACCACTGAATGCCTTGGGAACGATGGCATTTTTTCGCTTGGTCCGGCTAGAGCTGCAGCTGACAGTTAGGCTCGTATGCTGCAGCTCAATTTTCCACTCATTCTAAGTGTTTTAGATTACCACCATCCGAGCGAGTTTTTGTGCCGTTTCATAACTGTAGACGAAACATGAACCAAAAAACCATACAGTAACGCATCCTCATACTGCTGTAGATGATAGGCTACCAGCCAAATGAGGGCAGATAACAACTAAGCGAATTTAATTAATTGCGCATGAATTTACGAAAAAAAATTCATTGATTGTAAGATGACGATCATTTGCAAAAAAAAATCAAATTTTACAATTTTTACTGTCACACCTGAAATTAATTCTGAAAATGTTACATACAGGGACCGAACATAACAGTAGTGACTGTCATGGAAAAATTCACTATGAAGGAAATGTTCTACAACTAAGTGATACATACCAAACGATTTATTTTTTCACCGAGACTCAAATTTGAAAATAATTTTTTATGCAAAATTAAAAAAAATAACAATTATTTTTGATTTTTAT
>NW_016207820.1:0-2042 GCF_001687245.7 Rhagoletis zephyria
AAAAAAACGAGCTGAATGAGCTGAATGAGCTGAACGAGCACTCAAGTGGGCAATGGCATTGTCGTCAAGCTGCTGCTCGAATCGTCTCCTCTTTCTTTCCCTCCCCTCATTGCTCTTTTTCTTCTTCTTTCTACCTCACTAAAACTCACTCGAGCTCGACATTACTTTTTTATGGCTCCTTTTCTCACCACCCTTCCCCTCTGCCCCGCCAATCGTTGGAGCACGAGCACGAAGACGAGTCNGAGCACGAAGACGAGTCTGATGAAAATGATGATGACGAGGACGAGGACGAAAACGATGGACGACGATGGACTGGTCGTCGATTAAATTGCGCCCCAAAGACGAAAGAAAGAGGTTGGCAGGCATAGGAGCAGCAAAGGAGTAAATGGAGTGCGTCTGCGAGAGAGATGCTCTGAAGAGGGAGTCCATTATGATCATGATTAGCTGCTGCTGCTTCGAGTCTTCGGTTGTTGTACTGTATTTTGGCGGTGGTGGTGGTAATCGTGGCATCGTGCCATTATTCTAATGGCCATGCTTCTTCTTCAGTCAGTCAGTCATCATTAGACTCCATTAAGTTTTGTTGCTGCTGCTGCTGCTGATGCTGCTGTCCATTAGGCAAACGCAGACAGTCAGGCAGTGTCTGGTTGCCTGAAGAAAAGATCGCTGGGCTCTTTTATTCGACGAGGAGACCACTCTTTCACTGCTGCTGCTGCTGTTACAGTTTCGAATAGCTCGGACAGCAGTAAAAAAGTCCCGTCTTGCAGAAGCAGACAGAGCTGTGAGCCATCAGAGCTGGTCCAATCGTCTTTTGAAGAGAAAGAGAATGGTGACAGCCAGTGAATCAGTAAAAAGAGGAGAGTGGTAAAAGAAGTCAGCACTTCAGCACTCGAGGAGCCATTTGTTGATGTGCTGGTGGTGGTGGTGGTGGTGATGGGGCTGGCAGTGTTTGATGTCCGTCAGCAGCAGCAGTGGTATTTGTGTCGGAAGTCAACAACCTATTCTCTCCCCCTTCTCCTTCTCCTCTTCTTTCCCCCATCATTGTCCTGCCATCATTGTCTGCTTCTACTCTTCTTGCTTCTAATTGCAGCCAAGCAAGAGCAGGAGACTCTCGAGAGTTAGCTGAGCTGATGAGAGTTAGCTAGCTAGCAGCAAAAGTGGCTGAAGCAGCCGGTTAGCTGCAGACGATACTACCACCAGCAGAAGTATTCCAGCTGAAGAGTCGACGACGACGACCGTCTCTTTCTACTTCTTGTCTCGCTTGGTCGCTTCTTCTTCTTCTTCTAAAGGCTCGATGACTCAAAGTTGCTGGCGAGGAGTTGCTACCCGCTGGTGAGGTTCTCAAGATGTTGGATTCTGGTGACGTTTAATTCTTGAGAGAATGGTCGGGCGAATGAATAGAGGAAGTGTGTACTCTACTTGACAGCTNAAAGGCTCGATGACTCAAAGTTGCTGGCGAGGAGTTGCTACCCGCTGGTGAGGTTCTCAAGATGTTGGATTCTGGTGACGTTTAATTCTTGAGAGAATGGTCGGGCGAATGAATAGAGGAAGTGTGTACTCTACTTGACAGCTTCTATTTTCGGAGAATGCCCAGACCATCTCAGGCAGCAGCAGCAGCAAATGATTTATAACGACTAGGGAGGAGAAGGGGGCAATTCTTCAGAGATTCTTCCTATCTTTCTCATCTCAGTTTCCACGACTCACTGCACTCAGGCAGCAGCAGCAGCAGCAGGGTTCAAACACACTTTCCGACTTTCGTCTTGGTAACGAGAAGTTCAAAAAAGCAAACAAAACAAACCAAAACCAGGACCAGAATTTAAGAGACAAAAATCGAAGCGCCACCTGTGGCGCGTGGCAAATCATTTTCGAACCCATCAGGTCCCATTCACAGTGAAGGTGAATCGCGCCCGCTATCAGATCACCTAATCTTAGCCGGCAGTGTGACTGGGTGTCAATGATTTCATCATCATCAGGGGCATTCATTTATTAGTCGACGATCACTTTGAACTGGTTACCAGCACTACCACCGAAGCAGCAGCAGCAGC
>NW_016207822.1:0-2042 GCF_001687245.7 Rhagoletis zephyria
TAAATTTTAAACAGATGCGTTATTCGATTTATTATGTTAATGCCTTTTTTCCATACATTTTTGGAACTGCTTTTTAAAATGTTTCATTGGAATTTCATAAAATATAAGAGCGTTTGAGCTAGAAATCTAAGCCGAAAGCAGGATGAAAATGGCGCAAGTTACTTGCGGCTGTGGTTGCAAGCTCAGAGGTACCCCCNGCGTTATTCGATTTATTATGTTAATGCCTTTTTTCCATACATTTTTGGAACTGCTTTTTAAAATGTTTCATTGGAATTTCATAAAATATAAGAGCGTTTGAGCTAGAAATCTAAGCCGAAAGCAGGATGAAAATGGCGCAAGTTACTTGCGGCTGTGGTTGCAAGCTCAGAGGTACCCCCAATTTCCTATTAAGTTTTATCAAAAATTTAACCAACAGAAGAGTCTTCTTTAACACTTCAGCCTTTATCGCACAAGTTACTGGCATTCCTATCGAAATAAATCCTAATTGCTGTTTCGCTTTCGTATCATAAAGACGTGACGTCTTGGTGGAACAGTTCTTCCCGAGAGCGGATAAGAATTCGAAAAAATAGCGATATCATCGGCGATGATTTTCACAGAAATGTTATATCGAATTAGTAACTTCCGCAATATAAAATGCTGGCAGGGCAGACAGAAATATAGCAGAGGAAATTTTTTGTTGTTGAAATTTACAAATCAACTTTAATTAACTCATATGAAATGTGGGTTTCTTTTGTTTGGTAATGTGTTAAGTCATATGTATTGTATGTAGTTTTTTATTAAGTATTTAACAAGTAATTTTTAAGCAAAAAACAACCGAATTCAATTCTCATATAAAAATTTAAGAGTACCGTTAATTTTTTCATGATCCAATGATCGGTTCTAAACCAAATAAGTATGGGACTACCTTATTAACGTGGTCTAAAGTTATGCGGTAACATACATAAAAAAAATACTCCGACGAATTGATATCCCCCTCCTTTTTTTGAAGTCGGCTAAAAAAATATAATGGCTGCGTTTCGTTATACATTCCAGATAATCCCATCTCACAGCCAGAATAAACAGAATGCGTTGGATATATACATACATGCGTTAACAGATCATCAGGAACGTTCTAAAGAATAAGTAAACAAAAAAGTTAGTTCCAAACGTTCAGAATGAATAAAGAAATGCAGCCAATAAAAAGTATTTGACGTTTTTTTGGTTGAAATGACGATTTTTTGTGGGCAAATTGACGATTTTTCAATGAAAGATTACGGCAACACTGCTTACGGCGGAGAAGGAGAGTTAGTGGTGGCAAACTATCGATAGTGGACACCATCGATAGTTGATGATAGTTTTTTGAGTCACTATCGATTGGGCCGATAGTAATTTTTTCCGATAGTGCGCTGCCGTCGATAGTCTCGATTGTGTGGACGAATTTTTTTAATTTGAATGCAGCAAAAAGACATAAAAATTACGTTTGAAGGTTATATGAATTCATTTATTTAAATAAGGTTTCAAGTTGCTAAAGAATCTCGTTGATTTTTGAAAATTTTTTTGCTAAGCGAACTTCTTTGTATAGAAGAAAACGCGTGACACTGTTTATTATACTAAAAGTTAATGGACTATAAAATTGCATACCAAACATTTTTCTCAAAATTCTGATTGCAAAGTTTGAAATTTTGGTGAAACTCTGAATTTTATTAATTGTTGCACAAAGTTTGAAATTGGGGTTTACATGGTTTTCGTTCGACGATGAGCCGGGTTTTTATAAAAAATTAATAAGCTTTAAAGAAAAAAAAATATGTCGCGACACTATAAAATCTTCATTAATAAACTTAAATTCTTGTATACTTGCTTATAAAACTTTTACATTTTTACTTCTATGATTTTATGTGGAGATTTTTTTGTACAAAAAGTTTCATGACTTAAGCTCTAGTTTTTTGTAAAAGTTATTAAATATAATGAAACACATGCAATATAAATACATCTATAACAAACACGTTACCTTTCACATTGTCTATATCTATATCTATATCTATATCTATATCTATATCTATATC
>NW_016207823.1:0-2042 GCF_001687245.7 Rhagoletis zephyria
CTTTCATTATGTATTTACAAACATCTTTGGACATTTAAAAATTTAAAATTTTTTTTTTTCTAAAAACAAGTCATACATTTTTGATAAATTAAAAACTTAACGTCCGCACATACATAGATTATTGGTCGGTTAGTACGACTTAAACATATGTACATTTTTCGGAGCTTAAAAAGGGGAAAATTGACACTAAGAAAACTTAGTTAGATGTAAATTTCGATAACATAAAAACTGGATATAGAATTTTGGTTATTCAAGAAATTCACTAAAATTTTTGCTTATAAAAAAAGGTTCTAAATATTCTGTATTAAAAAAAAAAATATTATCATAAATTTTTCTCATGTAAAAACTTGTGATTTACATCTTTTTCGTTGAAATATTTTAAATAGATTTTTGGTCAGTTTAACGGTGGACATTAATTCAAATTTAAAAACTTGTCATAAAATCCTGGTTATTTAAAACTGGGCATTACTTTCAATTTTCTTATAATTCGAAATAAATTTTTGGTCACAATAAAAAAAGGGAAATTCAGTAAAAATTTAATTCCGTTGAAAAATTCGGGATATACGCGTTCTTAGGAGCCAGCACAAAAATCTGAAAAAAGCTGAAAATCAAGCGAGGAATTACACTTGCCAAATGACGCCACTTTGGCCTCGGCAGACAATTGAAGAGCAGAGCCCTTTCTCGACAGAAAAAAATTCTGCTTTTCAAGTCCTACATATGTATACATACATATTTATGCAGAGGAAACCAAATGGCTAGGAACGTTTAGGACCTCGTGCTAAGATGAGAGGGCTTTTGCGAGCACACGTTGATAGCCGCCAAAGCAAATTTTTCATGAAGGAAACTACGAATTACTCTTCAACTAGATACCTCATTCTTTAAAATTTCTGAAATTAAGAAGCCCCCAGTGACTAAATAGTTCGTGTTTTTTTTAACTCTATGTGAGGCTATCTTTAAAAAACGAATATTTCCCATTTATAAAAAGAAAAAAATATTTAAACAAATACAAAAACGTATTTACTATATCCCTTGTAACAAAAATTAATAAAAAACTATTATTTTTTTATATCTGAAATATGGTACAATCATTTTTGAATCGGTGGTATTCAGAGATCGTTTGAAAAAAGAAATTAAAAAAAATATATTTCCGTTCGATATATTTTTATAAAATTTCTTTAGCTTAAAGATTTTAGATCAAGTTAACACATTGAGAAATAATATAAGGTTTATGGCTTAAAAAAAATTTTGCCACCGCATAGGCGACACATGTTTAAATATTTCAGCAACACAATGGAGCAAAACAAAACACGTACTGCACACAATCTTGTACAACACTTAACTGAGTTGGCACGAACGCACGCTTTGATATGTAAAAACGATCTGGAAATATCGCAAAAAACAAAAAATTGTTACGTCTCAAAGGCGATGTTCACCATTCTAGGGTTAATCTGGGGTTTGATAAGAGGGTTTTTTTTAAATAAAAAATTCATGGGCTTACTAACCCAGGCTTGTGTATAGGCAAATAAGTTCATCTGAAGCACTTCTTCTGAGAGAAGAATCATATCATAGAATATGCTTGTCCTTAAAATATGTAGTTAAAATCAAAACGTCAGTGCTCAAAAAACTAATATTGTGTCCTGGCTCACTTATTCCCTGTAGCTTCTTGCTGTCTCTTTGATTACAGTCTAATGGCAGATTGTTAAGTAGATTATCTAGCTAAGCAAAATTTACACCAGAACCGAGCTTTACAATCTAGGGTTATCTGAGTGTGAAGAGAAAACATAGCAAATAAATAAATGTTGTTTACAAGCATAAGAAATGCGAAGCTTCTTTTCGGAAACATTAATTTATTTTAACTTTCCTTTGCATATGCTCATGGCTACGATTATCAGTTTTTCCAAAGTATTTAATGTTTTAACCACACCATTTACATTTCATTAAAATTATGCGAAAAAATTTAATCCATGCACTCACGCCTATAAGTAATAATTACATCTTGCAAAAACTCAGTTGATAAGTAGTTGTAATGGAATTGTTGAGAA
>NW_016207824.1:0-2041 GCF_001687245.7 Rhagoletis zephyria
AATATTTTTTATAGGGCCTTTGAGAATTAAGGTAACGGTATGTAAATGTACATTTCGTCGCTTGGGTAAAAGATTGTCGTATGTTGATTTCGGCAGGTTGTCGGAAATCGTGATTGAAGTTTGGAATGCAATTTCTCAAAAACCCGAAGATAGATATTCTCCAAAGTCTCTGAAAATGTTACTAGTTAACAAAATTCTTATATTATTTCATTTTTAATGTTTATTGTTAATTAGTTTTGAATTTATGAAGGATTTTCTTTAGTAAAATTTTGTCGTAAGCGTCATTTGTCCACAATTTGGCAGCCACTTTGTATGAAATACGACAAAATGTGATCAAAATTTCTACTAAATTAACGACACTTTTTACTAAATATCTCGGAAACTAAAGGAGATATCCAAAAATGGAGAACGTCATTTTTAAGATATTGATTAGTTTAATATGGCCGCATCACTAACTAAATTTTTACTAAATTATCGAAAAAATTGTAGTCAATATCTCGGAAACTAAAGTAGATATCTGAAAACCGATAACACCAATCGAAGGACGTTATTTCAAAATATATAACTGCATCTAGACCTAAAAATTGTCAAAACTGCGCTTACGACAATCTTTTACCCAGGCGACGATTTGTACAGGAGAGTCGTCCGACACATTTAAATTTTTCCTTCCGTGACCACTTCCAAGAAGTGTTGCCGTTGAGAATTTTCAGAAAGTCGCAAAAAAGGGGTAATTGTCGAAAAAAAGGGTCACCATATTATTTTTGCTTTTGTTTACTAGTAAAAGAATAGATCTGTTGACTTTAAAAAGAAAATGGCGGGACAAGCTTGGCATAAAACAGGGATGCAAGCATACACATAATTCTAATTGCTGCAAGAAGAAGAGTTGTATTTCCTTTAAAAGTTTTAAGTAATGCATTTTTTAGTACTTACAGGAGGAAATATTTTTTAATAGCATGGTTCTGTTAACATTTCCTAAAAACATCTCTGAAAAGGGGCCAAAGTCGCACATAATTTTGGAAAGGAAAATCAAAATTTTAAAAAAAGTCGGGTCAAAGGGTATTGGCGCTTAAAAAGAATCAAATTGCTCCTTTAGTCGCACAACGGAAACACTGCTTCCAAGCTTTGAAGAAATAATCCTGGAAGATATGTACATATGTAGCACTAAAACTACTTGTAAGCCACGAAAAATGGAATTTTTCCAAAAAATCGTATTGATTGGAATGCGATTAAATCACCAAATATTATTTATTCAGATGACCAATGTATTGTATGTATGTATGTAGCATTTCCATGCGAAGATCTTCTTATACCGTATTACGTTGGATACAGAAGAAAAACAACATTTTTCATAATTCATTCATTCTTTTATACCCCGAGTTAATTGGAGCCAAAATAACATGTCGTCGTTTAAAGTACAAAACCGCGTATCAGCAAAACCGCGTATGTGAATTATGTAAATTATTTTCTAGAGAGTAAAAACACTCATATTTTAAAATTGTTCTCTTTTTTATAAAGCAGTCGCATTTCTGGCTAGTATATTTCAGGACGAATGGCTAAGGATACAGCCAAGAGCTTGTGTGAGCAAATAAAATTTTTGGCAGCAAATGTCAGTTACGCAGTTTCGCAGAATGGCGATACGCGGTTTTGTACTTTAAATGACGATATGCATGTGCTTTGCATGTACATATATTCTGTATATATGTATTTCACATAATTTACATATAACAAAATCCATTTTGGGTTCTTTTATAAAGAGGAACAAAAGAAACCAGTTTGACTAAATTATCTTTTACGGTTTTTATCAAACTTTCAAAGTGAGCATTCAGGTAAAAGAATTAAAGATAAAAAATCTTTAGTATTGGCCGACGCACTTAAGGCTTGATATCTGCTTGCTATCTACAAATATTCCAATGCGTGCGTTCGGCGAAGGTTTCCTCTATGGCACATAACTAAAAAAAAAGGCGGCAGAAACCATCTTAAAATCAGGTGATCTCAGCAGTTAAGTGTATTTGGAAAACGTCTGATTCTGATATAGCAATAT
>NW_016207825.1:0-2041 GCF_001687245.7 Rhagoletis zephyria
CCCGATCGGCCGGAGGATATTGAGATGAGTGCTGTTACGGCAGTTGTTGAAAACGAGAATTTGAAAAAAGATGAGGAAAGCTGATCCTAAGATTAATTTTGCTAGTCAAAATCTAGGTAATAAAAACGTTTACTAAAAATAATTTTTAAAACAACTTACAATAAAAACTCACACAAAATACCTAAATTATCAAAACTTTACTCTTTTCTAGACACTCACTTCCTTGTAAACCACTTTTCTCCTCCTCGAGCCACCACCTCCCTTCGCCGAGTTCATCCTCCTCACCAGCCACCAAAAGGCGACGCCCTTGTAGAGCAGCACATTGAAGACCATCCAAGCGATGGCCACCGCAAAGTCCTCATCCTCCAGGCCCATGTAGCTGAGGATGGGCTGCACCTCCCGCTCCAGACACCGCCCAAAGCCGTACTGCGCCACCATCAACGCCTGCAGTGGCCACCGAGGAATGGCCAGGTAAGAGAGCCCTCGATGAATGTAATGGGCGGTGGCCAGCGGCGAGAAGACATTCGACAACTGGATCATCACTATCATCGAGGTGAGGCCGAGGACGAGGCTGGTGGTGAACTGGGCGTCCATCGCCAGCAGCACCAGGTAGGTGAAGCCGTGGGCGGTGGCCACCGAGAGGAGCATCACCCAGAAGATGGTCCAGTACAGAGAAACACCTGGCGTCAACACCTCTTCAAAGATGTCCACCAGGTAGACGTAGATGGCCAAGACGGGAATCAGCGGCAGCATCTCAAAGATCATCTTGCTGACGTACCAACTTCCGGTGCTGTACCAGCCGTTTCGGTGCTCGTTTGCGAGCAGCGGCAGCTCGTAGAAGAGGGCGATCGGAGTTTGCATCAGAACGATGAGCAGAAAGAAGCAGCTGAAGAAGAAGTTGTAGACGACGTTCTCAAGAAGCAGTTTCTCCTCTTCAGCCTGAGATTTTGCCTCATCTGAACAAGAGGAAATTGTAGTGTTGAAGAGATCTGCCTCAATGGAGATGCAGCCTGAGGCAGAGGCAATGTTGGGATTAAAAAAGAAGTGCAGATTGACAGCGTAGAAGAGGTAGAAGAGGGCAAAGGGGAGCCATTGTCGCAAAAAGTGATGGCCGACCATGAAGGCAAAGTACCGGGAGGAAAGGTGAAAAACAGAAGAGGTTGAAAATCGAACTCGATTCACCAGAACACTGTCATCCTCCAGCGGAATCGTCTCCTCAAGAAGCCTCTTCTCAAGTTTGGAGTCAGTCGTCGCCAGGCGAGTGATCGTCTCCAGCTGTCGTACTATGGCACTACTTTCCACCCTCAGACTGCTGTACTTGATCAGCGTCTCAATGGGGAACACCTGGTCGTCGCTTGCAAAAGTTTCCGCCGTTTTTTCCTCTGTTCTGGAGTTGTTCATCAGCTGAAGTTCATTTAGATGACTCTGAATTCCATCCGGCGGTCCACTGTAGACGGCATGGCCGCCCGAGGAGAGGACGTAAAGTGAGTCAAAGAGTGAGAGGAGTTCGCTGTTGGGCTGGTGAATCGAGACGACGATGGTCAGAGGGTGGCAGTGGGTGAAGGTGCGCAGGGTGGAAATAGTCTAAAAAAGGATTTTAATAAGTTAAAAACTTCAAAACTTTAGTTCAAAAACTCACCACTGCAGCTGAATTGGAGTCCNGGGCTGGTGAATCGAGACGACGATGGTCAGAGGGTGGCAGTGGGTGAAGGTGCGCAGGGTGGAAATAGTCTAAAAAAGGATTTTAATAAGTTAAAAACTTCAAAACTTTAGTTCAAAAACTCACCACTGCAGCTGAATTGGAGTCCAGGCCGCTGCAGATCTCATCCACCAGAATCAGGTTGGGCATCACCGTTGAGGTCAGTTCGCTGGCCAGCGCCAAGCGCTTCTTTTCACCGCCACTCAGATTTTGCACCTTGGTGCTGGCTGCTCCAGAAAGATTAAGCTCATCTAAAAGTCTTAGGGCAATTTTATTATGATCGACATTCTTCTGCTGCGAGTTTTTGAGTTTTGAGGCGTAGATGAGGAGCTGCCTGGCCGT
>NW_016207826.1:0-2041 GCF_001687245.7 Rhagoletis zephyria
TAAAAAATTCGCTGTACCTAAACTTTATTGACTGACTGTATGTATGTATCGTACAGCAGATATTACATTTTCATAATTTTGGCTCATTTTAATGTAAGCAAAATATGTACATACATATGTACATATTAATATCTAAGAACATACATTGAAAAGTCTATTTGCTCTGAAATGCTTGATCTCACTAAATCGGGTACCTACGCAGAGAGCGAGGAATGCGACGATTGCTAGAAATTGTTCGGTGAATGAAATCCCATGAATACAAACGAATGTAATATAAGAATATACATATACACATTGTCATTCTGATAAAACAACTTATCTCGAGTTAGGACATTTTCTTTTTAAAGCAATATTTCGTTAGGTTCGCAAACAATATTTTATTGATAAATTAACCATAGTCATAGTTTTATATGCCCTTTTAATTAAAGCTTATTTAATAAAAATGTAAAGCTCCTAAATTGAACTAATGCCGAATTTCCACTAGGCATTGAAATGACAAAAATGTCTGCCATTTAAAGAAATGCCATGTGGAAATGTTCTTAATGATTATTTTTTTGATGTAATGACACGATTATTTATTAATGACCGACTTTGTCATTTGTCATTTTTGCCATTTAATGCCTAGTGGAAATCCAGCATTATTCTTTTTTTATCCAAAGTCAAACTTTATAAAATCACTTAAGTTGTTTTATCAAAATACCACAGATATATGTATGTATAGCGTGAGCCCGCTGACCATGGCCCAAAACAAGATTATATTTGGCGGCTACCAAACTGGCATGGCCACACGTTCACTGAATGGTGGTGGCAGGCGGCAATAAGGCGACAAAGTGTGTCAGCGAGTCGATGATTACGCGAATCATTGAAGAGCTAGGATGACGGTCACAGGCGTCAAACCGGCGCAAGTGGTCAAGTTCGAAATTCCTTCGAGACTATAAATATTTTCACTCTTACAATGCTGATCACACACCCTCAATTTTGTGAGACAATTAATCGTACGAGAGTCTACACCGAAATGTTTGAACAATTTCACCCCACTGAGACAATAAGTAATTCATGTACATATGGGGCAAATCTAAAAAACACTTAACCTGGGTGTTATTTAGCTTTATATTCACTGTTGGAAACTATATCAAGCTGGTTGCTTTTGGTTATAATTCATTTGACGCCTCAAAAAAAATTTGGATCAATTACCATACCATATAGAAGGTAAGAAAAGTTTGCATTAAACAAGTAATTTTTCGCAAAAAAAAACGACTTCAAAAAAATGATCGGATCTAAACCAGATTAGTATGGNCACATTTCACAATTTTCAAAATTTTCGGTTTATCGCGTATAGTTTTTGAAGCATTTAATTTTAAGAACTTTTTAAGTATGTATTGTGTTCTACAAACAATTACGAATAAACCAACTTTTAAAGATAAAATATTCTGCGATCTTGAGCGTAGTTTTTATTCCAAAAATATCTTAATTGAAGGCACATTTGGAAAATACGTCGAAACGATCTAAATATTTTTATAACTACTAGTCCTTATGACGTTGCATATACTTTTAAAATGCTTCAAAAAAATGTTCTCTAGAAGTGTGTAAAAACCCCGATTTAGTACTTTTAATTATGCTCCTTCTCGTAGTCAGAATATTTCGAGCGTGGTATCAAATCAAATTTTTTTCGACAAAGGTTCTGTTAGTTGCCCTTACTTAATTGGAGCCTTCTTAATTCAATGGCGTCCCCAGTTTTGCCCGGTTGTCTCAACTTTTGGAGATAGCGGTACTTGCTTAAATTTGTACTATTTTATAAAAAAAACTCCCTCAGTTTGGAAGATATTTTACTAAAATTTTGCACATGCTTGTATTTCAATATTTCCTTTACTATCTCATAAAATCATCGAAATCGGCTCATTCTAAAATCCAGCTCTCATACAACTGATTGTCCTGAGACGTTGTTTTGCGTCCTCCAATGAAGCAGGTAAACATCTAGTGTAGGTTCACTTTAACATATAGCTACGGTGACCATCCGTTCTGTTTTTTGCAGGACCGTACT
>NW_016207827.1:0-2041 GCF_001687245.7 Rhagoletis zephyria
TACGCACATTATTGGCAGACTATCTGCTTACATTTTATTTTGCCTTTTTCTTTCTCACTTTATACTTCCCGCATTTTGCTTGCATCCTGGGTGCATCAGGGTAAATTACAGACACTGGTTTTTTGTGTACTTTTGTAGATGCTCCTCAATTTGTGGTTTTTGATAGGAAAAAGAGAAGTTTTTTTGAAGAGCTTTTGAAACGGGAGTTTTTGCTGACTTTGATGCTCATGTCTGGGTTGATATTTTTCATTTTCTCAGTTATTTGCTGCAGTATTCTCATTCTTGCTTTTTCAGTCTGGCTCACTCGTGCTAAAATATTTAATTTTATTAGTACTAGTTTTTTCCGCCGCAGTAATAATAATATTCTCTCTTCTCTTCTCCTTTCTCCTTTGCATGCAAAGATGTATTTTTTCAATGTGGAGCATTTGCAAACATCTCGCGTGTCTCAGCACTAGCAAACCGTTACCAAAAAAAGAGCATTTTTTACTACTGTCTGCCTGGGTCGAGCCGTTTTTGCTGTTTTTCTTCTTCTTTTTTGCCATTTTGGTGAGAAGTTTTCTCTTTCTCTTTTACTCTCATTTAAGCCCACTCGTTTTAGCACAGTTGTTGCNGAGCATTTTTTACTACTGTCTGCCTGGGTCGAGCCGTTTTTGCTGTTTTTCTTCTTCTTTTTTGCCATTTTGGTGAGAAGTTTTCTCTTTCTCTTTTACTCTCATTTAAGCCCACTCGTTTTAGCACAGTTGTTGCCTAAGCAGTATTCATTGCTCGTCGTCATCTTTTTCAGCGCATTGTTTTGCATTTTGGTTCCTCTTTTTCCACTACAAAATGCATTTTTATCTTTTTTGGTGTCTTTCCTAGCGGGAGGTTTCTTTTTGCTAAATGAAAGAGAGCACTTCTTTTTTCTTGTCTTAGCGCCCTTTTCTCTTCTTCTGTGGTCGTGTAGGATCTTTTTTCCCTTCAAAAGATGATATTAATTGCTTCTATGCAGATGATGTTGCCTTGTTCTTTTCCTTGTTTCTCATTTCTTCCATTGAACACAACGACGACTAATCAGGGATAAAGAGCCAGAGCTAGAGAAAAAGAGTTTTTGGGAAGTAATTAAAAGGCAATCTTTTTCTTCGGGGCGCCTCGTTTTTCTTTTTCTTCATCATTTTCATGGTTTGCCATTTATAGCACCATTTGCTGCTGCTGCTTCTGTGTTTGCAATGGCACACCAGAGACACCAGACGACCAAGTTTTATCATTAAAAAAAAACTCGAAAAAACTGAGCTAGATATCATCATCATCATCATCATTTTGGTCGCCGCCGCCGTTGACGCCGTTTTCTGCCCACTTCCTTCTCCTTTTTTTGCNCATTTTGGTCGCCGCCGCCGTTGACGCCGTTTTCTGCCCACTTCCTTCTCTTTTTTTGCTTTTTTTTCAGTTTAAAAACTGGATAAACTTAATGAACTGCCCGGGCAAAAAAGGGTTTGCTTTGCTTTTGAGAGCAGCTTTTTTGTCACTTTTCAGACCATAAAATTTTTTCAGACCGTTAAAAGATGTAGTGTACCCTCTTTTTCTCTTTAAATTGAGCTTGATTTTAAGAAAAAAATGAAGTATAAAAGTTGTGAAAACTGCATCCTGATCAGAGTGTCGTGCCAGTGCTACTGCTACTGTTGCTGCCATTTCATCAGTTGTAATTTGTTACAATTTTGGTTTTGAGCTTTGCTCTACTTCCGCTATGTGCAGCAGCAGCAACTGCATTGCAATTTCCTCTTTGCCAGTTGTTGGCCGCCTTTTATACATTTTTTAGTTTTTAGCTTATCGAGCACTTTCAATCACGACAGTGCGCTTTCTTTCTTTTCTCCTGCCTGCGTCAACACTCTTTTCTAGTGGCCTTTTGTAGACCTTTAGCTTTTGTTTTTTTCTTTTTCACTTATCAGTAGAAGTCTGTTCTTTGAAACTGCAATTTTTTACATTTTGATAGCAAAAAGTTGAAAAAATGGAAGATTGCATTTGCCCTTTTTTCTTTCTCTTTTTAAAGTTTTCCTAACTTTTCCTA
>NW_016207828.1:0-2041 GCF_001687245.7 Rhagoletis zephyria
AATATCGGAAACCATCGATGTATCGATGATTTTCTGGCGATGTATTTTTGTATTTTAGCATCGATGTTGATTTCTCCGATGTATCGAGACATCGATGTATCGATGTTATTCCTCAAAATTTGCACCCCTATTTCACATACATACATATCTCCACACCAATCTTGAGTACTCTACGCCAAGTATTTGTAGAGATATGAAATATGAACGTTTCAGCTAGTATGGGAGGTACCACGCCCATTTTTCTCCGTGAGTATGAATTTGATTTCACATACATATGTATATCCATGCTAAGTTCCAGTAGTCTCCCACAAATACTTCCAGAGATATATATGCATTATGAAAATTCCAGTTTGTATTTGAGGCTCCACGCCCCCTTGATTTATCGGAATTATGTTTTTTCAGTCTAAGACTATCCTGCGGAAATCTGTATTAAGTGTGCCAAATTTGGTTCTTATCATGAAAGCGGTAAAGGAAGTAGCCTATTTTTCAATCCGGTCACTAACCATCTGGGTGGAAAATTTCATTTTCAATATAATATCTTCGAAATTAACCTCTATTAAACTTTTTTCGTTTGACACCTGTATTGTAATGTTTGATTGAACTTATTAATTTAAATAAATAAAAGTAGCCTATTTTTCAATGTACGTCATAAACTATCTGTGTGCAAAATTTCATGCAAATCCGTTGCGGCGTTTCCGCGTTTCTCATTTATAATATTAGTAGAATATGTACATATATTTTTCATGGCCGTGCTTATTATTTGCATACTCATATGTATGTATATATTTCAAGGCGCACGATAACGATGTTTAACCTGTAGTTGGTGTTAACAAGGCCCTAAGGGCCGCTTGCACCATCTCTGGTTAATTTTAACTCCAAGTTAAACATCGTTATCGACGTTGCCGACACCTAGCCTATAACATGTGATCGATAAAGCAGTCGATGTTCTTAACTGAAGGACTGGTGCCGACGGCTCTAAATATCAAACGCTACCCTCGTTGACTACTACTGAGTTGATTAAGCAGAGAAAAAAAAACTATGCTTTTATCGGCGTCATTTTGAAATCAAGCATTTGTGTTGAGGATTGGTTATTAGTGTGAGTGAAAAATACTTAAAATATGTGCTTAACTTATATAAAAAGCTTACAATTGCAAAATTCACAATGCAGGAAAATGGTTCTGAAGAACCTCACACAGAACCATCATTTGGCAGTTCGGAATTATAACTTCCCTGATAGATGAGGTATTTAAAACGTTTCTTTTTTCAATTGTAAAATATAAGCCACCGCGAAGTTGCTTGACATTGCTTTAGACAGGAGGCAAACGTAAGTTCAGTTCTAGTTATATAAAACGTATCTTCTGAACTTTCAAATATAGGACTATGGAAAATTGTATGAAATTGCAATTTCGGACATTTTGAAGTCGATGTGCTTCTTTTTGGAGGAGACAAACTTTGGTCCAAGTTCTTGTCGCACTCTCGGTACACTGAGGGAAAGAAATATTAAAATCAAATAGAAACGTAATTGATCTTACTATAAACGTCAACGAAAGTACTGTATATTGGTAAATATTCAATTCAATTACGCGGATATTAAAATGACCGCGTTCGTACTGAAAAAACATCCGTGAAGTGAATAATCAAGACAAAAACTAAAAATAAAAATTTAATTTGCATGTTGCCTGCAGTGGAATCCGAACCCGACCATCTCCGGATATCAACAACTTGTGGCAAGCATCTNCCGACCATCTCCGGATATCAACAACTTGTGGCAAGCATCTTTGCGCACTCAGCTACACCCACACATATAAAATTGCTTTCAAATGTTGAATATCCATCAACACCACAGCACGCGATTTGTACTATGTATGTATGTGTGTAATGTCACCGCTCTCAGAGCGGCACTCTGCATGCTTGGGGTGCGTATCTACACTCACATATCCATATTCAGATGTGAACAGTCAAACGCACGTGCGTAATAAATTTTGTATGAAAATATTATTATACCCGAGCGCACTTGTGCACAAGGGTATTATAACTTTGT
>NW_016207829.1:0-2041 GCF_001687245.7 Rhagoletis zephyria
CTGAAGGAGAAGTGGTGGAAGCAGAAGGGCGGCGGAATGGTAAAGTCCAAAGCTGTGAAGTGGAGTAAAAATCGGCTAACTATCTTTTAAACAACTCTTTGTTTTCCAGTGTATAGCAAAACCGGCCCCTGCCACCACCGAGCTGACGCTAAAGAACCTCGGTGGTGTTTTTCTCGTTTTGGTCGTCGGTACGCTTTTTGCCGTCATGCTCGTCTTTTTGGAGTTTCTCATCCGGAAAAAAGTGTCTTCAAATGGAGGTGGTGGTGGTGGAAGTAATGACGGCTCCAGGTCGGCCAGTTTTCGCAAGGACCTCACGGAGCACCTCATCTTTGCCCTCAGCTGTTGGCAGTCGACGAAACCGGTCCGCCAGAAGAGCCTGAAGAGCCTGAGCGGAAGTCGAAGTGGCGGCCTGGAGAAAACTCCCGCTGCCATGGCCAACAGCGTCGACGGGAACGCTTTCCCGATGAAGGCATACTACTAAACACAAATGTTTGTTTTTAGGTAAAAAACTATAGTTCAAGTTTTATTATTTAATAAAAAGTAAGCTAAAAAAATTCACAGTTCAAAAAAGCCATCTAAAGTACAAAACTTTTTTTCCGTTTACAAAATTGGCCAGGCAATTTCGGTGTTCACGCCGCANTTCACAGTTCAAATAAGCCATCTAAAGTACAAAACTTTTTTTCCGTTTACAAAATTGGCCAGGCAATTTCGGTGTTCACGCCGCACATGTTTGAGCCGCGGGCCATCTTGAAGTAGCCTCGGTCGCCCCAGTCTACAAAAAACAAAAAAGGAGAAAACATTTTAAAACATTTTCCAGCTAAAACTTTTCCTCCACTTTTCTTTCACTTACAAGGTCCCCAGCTGTTCTTGATGATCCAGCTGTTGTCTGAGCCATCGTAGCCGACCAGGAGGACGGCGTGGTTGGTCTGCGTGGAGCAGCCCGGCTCATTGAGAACTCCCGAGCGGAGGTTTCGGTACTGCAGCGGATTGGCGTTGATGGCAATGTAGAGGGGGCCCTTCTGCACCAGCGCCCGCATCATCGTGTCATCGGACAGTTGCTCCGCCCGGCTCGAGTAGCTGTAGCGGAACTTGCTGCGGACGCAGTAGTCGCTGATGCTGCGCCGGTCAGAGCGGACGGAGTTCATCTCGCAGGTCTCGTCCTTCGCCTGGTACGGCCTGACCGACTCCGAGGTGGTGAAGTCCTTCTGGACGAAGCTGAAGGCGATCTGGGAGTTGCCGCCCTGGCAGCCGCCGCCCCGGTAGCCGGCCTGCTGCTTGCCGCAGTTCACTAGCAGCTGCTCTGAAAGGTCGATGTTGTTGCTGGAGGCCTTCTGGTTGTTCTTGATCAGAATGGCCGACTCCATGGCGCCCATCGAGGCGAAGGTCCTGCAGAAAGAAAAAGTTGGAAAGTTAGGATTTTAGAACAAAACGAAATCAGAAGAAGTTTTCTCTTACCAGCAAGATCCACAGCTGCCTTGATTCTTTACGCTGGTCACCTTTAGAAGAAAAGATTTGGCGTCAAAGTCTCGTTGCAAAAGTTTCAAAAGAGTTGCCCTTACCTTATCCTGGTCACGCCAGTCGAAGCTTCGAGGCAACGACCGACCCGAGTCCACCTGACACTGGGAGTCACTGCCGCTGGAGCGTCGGCGACGGGTCAGTCCATTTTCACCATCATCCTCTTCGAGGTCCTCCTCAGAGGGCGGGACGTGGCCGGTCATGGCGAGGATCTCCTCGTCGCTCGAGTCAGACAGACTGGTGAAGCCCTTCTGGACGGTGGAGTTTCGGTTCCCATTGGTGGTGGAGTTGTTCAGGCAGTGGGTGATAATGTCGCGGACGGAGTTCATCAGCTGGCTGACACTTTCAGGCGTGACGTTCTTGAAGGAGAATTTGCTCTGCAGGTTGATGATGAGAAAAAGAAAGAGTTAAAAATGTTTTAAAATGAAAAAAGAGTTTCTCATGCTACTTACGTAGTACTTCTCCACCACCTCCTTTGTGGACAGGTCACCGTTGAAGAGGTTAAACTCCTCACCCTGGTCACCAT
>NW_016207830.1:0-2041 GCF_001687245.7 Rhagoletis zephyria
ATACCTCATGCATAGTTAAATTAAATCCTCCGTTTAAAAGAGATGGCAATTCTCTTCCAAAACTTGTCAAACTAATACCTTCTTAAACCTTTTTGTCCGACGCCCATATTAATATGCTTATTCAAATTACATTAACTCAAATCAAATCTGATTTTCTAAGCATGTGGCAACCTTACTAAATAAAGTTCAGAAATAAAGCTTTTTCAAACTCATTTCATATTTTAACAACTCACTTATTATTNAATCCTTTGTTTGTGAACCATATTATATTTTTTCAAACTAAAATTTGCTTGAATCTCTTTCGTCCGACACCCAAATTGTGATCATATTTTAATTACCCAATTCCCTTAAGTTAAGATACATTTGGTTCTTCAAACAGGTGGTAGCTACGTAATAAGGCCTTTTCAAGACCATTTCGATTGATAATCATATTTTGCTAATAGACTTAACTTCTAAAAAAGTTTGACTTAATTTTTTTGAAGGGTGGCAACTCTTTTCGAGATGGTAAAACCTTATTTTACAACTGAAGCCCAAGCCCTCTAAACTGGTACTTTTGAAAATCGAACAAACGGTGCGGATCTGATGGCATTGATTATTAAATAATTCAAATTAAATTTTTCAACAGTTGGCAACTCTTTTCGAAAAAGTAAAACCTTACTGCACATCTATGAACGGTGCAGATCTGATGACTTGGACAAGGAATTCCTGTATTATATTTCTTTATAAAAGATTTGTCATGGCGAGTATCTTCTATGAATAAATATTTGTAAAGCGCCATCTGCTTCGATTCATTTCTATTTCGTTTCATATTACCGAAATTTTTATTACTTTTATTCTAAGCTTAAGTCCCCGTTTTAGTATTCGTCTTCGCATTGTCTTCCTCTGCGGACTTGTGTATGAGTTAGTTATACTCACACTTAATACTTAACATGAAATCAATATCGTGCTATTAGAACGCGACTTTCTGGCAAGTCTGCACCCAAATGTAAGCAGAACTTAAAGTATTAGCAAGGCTAAAAAATACCACCTCTTTTTAGTTCATTACCCATTCAAGAGCCAAATTTGTAAACAGTACAGAAAAATAATTTTTGAGCTATGTACCTTTGTTGTTAATGAATTAATCCACTAATTAAAACGGACAGCAATTCATCAGGCATTATTCCAACCAACAATACCAAATTTTTTATTGCAAAAGTTGTAATAATAGAAGAAAGGAGAGCTGCAACAATTAATCGGTCAATTGTTGAGAATTAATTTTTTTTTGTTTATATTGTAAGCATACAAATATTTATGTCGTTGCATTGTGGTATTGACTACACCCAAAAAGAATGCATCTAAAGCTTTTGTGTCCTTTGGATGTAGCCTTATTTTATTTAAAAACAAACAGTACATGGCGTAGCTGAGTAGGCAGTTAAATGTGCATAATATAACTCGATAGGGCCTAGTTTAGATATCTGGTACGATTAATGTCCAAAACAGCTTTTTATATTTTTTAGCAGCGGTTGACACTCAGCAGTGAACGCCAAAAATGTCTGCCATCAACAACTTCTCATAACACCCTAATACCCTCAATTTGTATGAAAATATGAAAAAGCACATCACAATTTGGAGGATAATATCGGCCTAACACTTAACAAAAATGTCAGCACTAAATATTCATTAATTCTTTCTTTATAACAGCATTTTTGCCATCAAAATGTTCACATAATTGCATTCATTAATATTGAAATTTACATTTATACGGGCAATTACAAATTCATTGAGTTAGCGGGAAGTTTTACAACACAAAACATTTTCAGTAAACAAAATAACAGGTATTTTTCCATGAAAACAATTGAAGCGGTAGTAAAATATAAATTTTATTAAATATTTAAATTATGTTTTTGTTAGTGGTCCTCCAAAAATTTAAGGCGTTTTTTTCGGAGCGCAGCTTCTGCAGAAGTCGTTAGACGGTGCTACCAAACTGGCGGCCATGTGGTCAGTGGCCCAGTGACGTGTGTCAAGTTAGCACTACATACCATTTTTTCTTAAAAAACGAAAG
>NW_016207831.1:0-2041 GCF_001687245.7 Rhagoletis zephyria
TAGCAAATACGAAATTACTGCAATAAAGCAAATGGAATGGATATTGTATATGTGCATATGTACTTGTATTTAGATACATATATGCAGTAGCGCTCACAGAAAATTCTTTAAGGGGAGCTTTGAATATGAACAAAATTTGACGAATTGGCATCATGCAATATTTCGGACAAAATAAACCAATTGATGTTAAAGAAAACAATTTTTATGGCTATTCTAAAATCACTAAATTTGACTTGAAAGTTAGTTATTTTACAAATCATCAATAAATCTATATGAATCATCTTCGATTCATGAATTGTTTTGAGATAAAGAAACAAGAAATTGAGAATGGTTAGGTTTTGTTTTCTGGCCGTTTATTGTAATATTTTGATTGTTTTTTTGAGCTCTAGGCCTAGGGTAAATCGGTCGACCAGGCAAAGCCAAGATTTCCTGAAGATGCCTTTAGATTAAAGGCGAAATATCGACAGTAATAAACAAAANTTAGTTAAACGAGCTTTATTTATATAGTGAGTGTTATCTCTTAAGATATAAGTGTAAAGTTGCCACTTATTTTCGATTCTATAAAATTTACCCAAAATAACGGAATATGAATATAAAATGCAAGGTATTTCTGAGCACATTAATCCAGAAATATTTCCCTAGAAGGTTGCCATTTTTTTAATAAAAATTTGTTTCTTATTAATTTCAACTTTTTTATGTAAGTAAACACAGTACACATACACTCAAAATATTTACTCTTATCCCTCTCTCTTCTTTCTTAATGTGGTTGCCACCTAATTTTTATTGAAATATATTTTTTTTTTTTTTGTTTCCAAAATAATATTTCTACAGAATTCTGAGAAACTTAATATTTCTGGTTTACAAAATTGTATTTTCAAAATATTTTTTCATTCTCTTTCCTTTATTAACGCATTGATAATATTATTTAGTCATATAAATTTTATCGAAAGGAGTATTGGATTGAATCTAAGATTTATGTATATGTACAGTGGTCGAAAAAATTATGGTTCTCCACATATTGACAAGTTTTCACAATTATTATTTTTTATTTAAGTTAATTATTTGTATACCGATTATACTTCATTTTTTAACAAGAACCGTGTAAATCCAAGCTTGAAACTTTTTGCTATATTAAAAAAAAAAATGCAACAAATTTTCGTAAAAATTTCGAGCTTTTTAATTAGAGTGTTTAGAAAAACTTTAATTATGCAGTAGGTAATCGTAACATCTTCGAAAAAAAAAGAAATTATCATACTAGAATTGAATGGGATACAAAACTGCGTATCACAAATCTTTCTTGGGAATGTAATTTAATAGCTCGAAATTTTTACAAAAATTTGTTATTTTTTTAATATCGCGCAAAGTTTATTAAAAAAAAAATAAAATTAAATAACAAAAAATATAAATTGTGAAAATCTGGTAATATGTGGTGAGGTAATTTTTTCGGTATGTAATAAATTCCATTAAGAATCTTACATAAAAAATATTTCTAAATTAAACTATCCAAATGACTATTATTTGCTTCCCAAACTTTTACAAATTAAAATAAGTTATTAAAAAGCCTCTTCTTAAGATTCTATGATCAAGACCGCACCACAGATTTTACAAATATGGTTACTGTTCTAGCCACTAAAGATGCTAGACTGCCTCCAGAAATTCCGGATTTCAATAAATCTCGTTGAAAATAAATAAGAAATGAATTGACAATAACCGTGAAAATGTGTGTCGATCAAAGGCACATCGCCATGTTTTTATTTTGGCTCTACTTTGTATTTCTAAAATGCCATTTTCAACGGCAGGAATACATATTTGAACAAGGACGGCCACTCAAAAAAAGAGAATAAAGAAAAAAATAGCCCACAAGAAGCCATAAATACACCGTGCGTTATGACAGAAAATTTCTTAAAAGTAACAAAAAATATGTAAAAGTGTTACCTTTAAAAAGATATCGTTGTGTCAAACCAAAACAAATTATATTATTTGTATGCTCGGTTCTACGCTGCATCGTGAACACCCCTATTAATGTAACTTCTCCATAAAT